>NC_033623.1:666064-861121 GCF_001540865.1 Ananas comosus | reverse complement strand
CATCCATAGGGCATCGAAGGCCCCAGCTTCCAAAGCGAGAACTTCAAATCACCTAAGGCTAAAAGACCACCAGCCTTGGAATATGTGCCAGGACCATCCAAAGAAGGGAAAAGGGAGAGTAGCCAACTACCCATAAACCCAATAGACCCTTCCATTCTCTCGTAACCATAGCACCCCAACATCTTCTCCCCTACTCTTGGTATTAGCGCCCTTCCTCTCTCGTACGTCGCGCCTCCAGAGACCGTTGTGAGCGCCCCAGTGGCCTCGAACGATGCGCCGCCGAACACGCCCCCGACGGGCGTCGCGATCCATCGCCGTCCGTCGATCCATCGCGGATACGAATATTCCGCGTGAGAAGGAAAATATTTGAAAAACGCATAGATAGAAAGTATGATATAAATGCGAGGGTATTATTGTCACAAAAAGTGACAGATACTTTTATTTTCAATCATTAGATAAGATCTAATGGCAAAAAATTAATATCTTTATTTGGGAATAAATTATTACTTAGTTAATTATTTGAAATGATTGGTTGAAAATTACTGGACATAAAAATATTAGTAAAAAAAGATAGACATTTTTGGAAAGAGGAAAAAATTCAAACCTCACGCCTTTATAAATAGTATAGATATTGCATGTCACTTCCATACTATCACTCATTCTGTAATTTTCACTTCGTAATTTTTTTCCCTACTATCACTCCTTATGTAATTTTCTTAGTTCTTAGATGTCGATGCTTTAAAATAAAACATATTATTTTCATTTTATTATTTAAATACGAAGCAAGTATTAATTTTTTTGTCTTGGATGTCTTATTGTTCTCAGGATGTGGCACTTGGACATGATTCTATACATGACATCATTCCTCTTGGCGACAAATGGAAGATCAAAGTCAGAGTGATTTGTCTGTATATTATACCTGAATTTCATCGTCCAGAGGTGGTGAATAGCTTAGAGTTAGTTCTTAAATATTAATGTCATTTGTAATTTTTTATATCAATTTTAGTTATCATTCTGTTTTGCACATCAATATGTAAATGTGAATTATTTTGCACATCAATTCATAGATAATAGAATAGGGTTGAATTTTGCTTTTTACTTGAGTATTTATTTTGGTCCATAATTTTTTTCTCTAACTTTTGTACTTTAATATGTATTATAATTAAGATTGATAGTATATTTTTTTATTTGTTAAAAAAATATAATATTAATTAGAATTTTTTTTATCATCACATAATAACTTTTGTTATTTTATATTATTATATTATCCATGCATCGCACGGATCAAAAACTAATATTTTATTAATGTCGAAAAGCAGAGAACAAAAAAATCTCTCAAAAGACCTCAAGACCAAAATAAATATATTCGACGCGCTTGTGCATATGGCTCCTCCTCTAAAGCACGTCCATATAATAGGTCTCGGCTCGGCTCGGCTCACCACGCGCAATATACGGCACTTGGGTTGACTTAATTAATTGGAGCTAGGGCTGGCAAATGAGCGAGCCGGCTCGTGTTCGACTCGCGTTCGACTCGATATTCGGCTCGCTCGAGCTCGGCTCGAATTAATTTCATGTCGAGCTTGAGCCTAAATTTAGGCTCGAAATTAATTTCAAGCCAAGCTTGAGTATTACCGGGCTCGCTCGAATTAGGCTCGAAAAGCTCGAAATATATATATGTATATTTATATAGAATTAGTCTACTATACTATTAATAGTACTAATCACTTGCTATTAGGTTTTCAGCCTTTGGATGAAGGGATATGCGGTTATGATGATAGTGATTTTCTAGAGTTGAGTGGGTGATTAGTTGAATAATATGATCTATCGGGTGAAAATGCTCAAAGGGGTAGATCTAACGGTAAAAAATTCGACAGTACTAAGCATTTGGTACTATCGATAATATAGTAGCCGGACTCTCTCTCTATATGTATATAGTCCGACTATTATACAATTTATAGTACCAATCGTTTTGTGCTATCGAGTTATCTGCCGTTAGATCTATCTATATATATAGAGTTCTGTTACTATACTATCAATAGTACCAAGCGTTTGGTGCTATCGAGTTTTCTACCGTTAGATCTACCTCTTTAATCATTTTCATCCATTAGATCATACTATTCAACTACTCACCTCCTCAACCCTAAGGGGCTACAATTATCCTGACCACACATTCCTTCATCTAAGGGCCGAAAACTTAATAACAAGCGGTTGGTACTATTAATAGTATAGTAATCTAATTCTATATATATATAGGCTATGGCTACTATACTCTTTTGAGTATAGACCTTTTTATACTTATAAATTTTTGGCCGTTGGATGTGCAATTAGGATGATAGTGGTCCCCTAGGATTGGGTGGATGATTGGTTGAATAGTATGATTTACGGATGGAAATAGTCAAAAGTATAGATCTAACAATCGAAAACTTATGAGTATAAAGGGGTCTATACTAATAAGAGTATAGTAGCCGAACTCTCTCTCTATATAATTATATATAATATATATTTTAATTATATAAAATAATATATATTATGTATTTTAATTATATGTATATAGAATTTAGATTATTGGGCCCACAAAATCAAACCAGCAAAATTGTACTCTAATTTCTCTCTTTTTCTCTCTTTTTCACTCACTCACAGAATCGCTTTTCCTTTTTTTTTAATCTTATAATATTGTATTTCATGCATTCATTTTGTATGTTGAGCTATTAGACATTTTTTGTATCGAATTTTAGATAATGTTTTATAAAAATTAAACTATAGATTGCACGGTGTTAAGAATTTCAAACAGCTCGTTTAGGGCTTGAGCTCGCTCGACTCGAAATTAGGCTCGCTCGAGCTCGGCTCGAATTAATTTCAAGCCGAGCTTAAGCCTAAATTTAGGTTTGAAATTAATTTCAAGCCAAGCTTGAGATGAGATAAGCTCGCTAATTAAGTAAAAAAAATAACAAACTATATTATGACTCAAAATAAATAAATAAATAATTAAGCAAATAAGAGATTAAGATAGTCTATAAGAAATTAAATTTTTTTAATCGAATGATTTTTTTTACGGGGGGAGCAGGGCGAACCATTTGAAAAGGATTTTTCTTTTCATCTCTTTTCTATTTTGGGCGTGGTGAACGTTTGGAAAGAGTTTTGTTTTTTCTGTTTTGGGCGAGCTGTGAGGCCTGCGACCCTCGACTGTGAGCGTGAGCGAGCCGCGAGGCCTGTGACCCGCGACCGTGAGGCCCGCGACCCAGGGGCGTTGGCGCGGGCACGAGAGCGGAACTGTATTTTTGGGCGAATAATTCGGAGCTCGCGAATTATTCGCAAATAAGTATTTTTGACCAAAAAAACACGTGCTTTTTTGAATTTTTTGGAAAAATACAAATACAGCCGTTTAATTTATTTCTTTAAAAATTCGTGAATTAACTAACAATATCTATACATGATAAAATGGCTTCTCCGTTTGAAACACGAGTTTCAGGCCCATTCCAAAAACCTTTTAAAAGATTTAACCATATATACATCGCCGTTTTAAAATCCTTACATGCGATGAGATCTGATGAATGATTGATTAGACCTTATTTGACATAAAATTTTTTCGCAACACTATAAAACTAGACGCGTCTTCAAAAAAAGGCATGGCCAATGGTCATACCAAGCCAGGCTGGACAACTTTACTAGAGATGTCAAAAGATACGATTCAAATCCGAATCTGAACGGAGCGAATTTATACAATGCTAAACGAATATATATATATTTTTGGAGCTAGAACACTCGACGTATAGGCAAGTTTTATTTAACTGGGAACAGCACAAGTGAATAACAAATAAAAAGAGGACAAACAAGCCAGTTGATAAGCCCTCCCTCTATAGTGGCAGATGATTACAAAAGGATATTGAGAGTCTTCAAAAATATTAGGAGAAATACAGTAGATATGCTCCCCTAGATGAACAGAGAACAACTAAGAAATGCCATCAAACTACAAACAAAAGCCTAAAAAGCTACAAAGGCCTAAACTCCAAATTCAGGCACTAGAACTCAAAGCATAACCGGGCCAACCGGCAAAGGGCCCGTTCAGTATGTTTTCGTATATAAGGTCAATAGGCACAACAGAATTTGGAGCGAAAACATATAAAAATATGTTTCTCTATTTTTTTTGTTGAGGACACCAAAAAATATATGATAATTTGGATTTACTATGATATTAAAATTACGATATTACATATGAAAATAAATAGAATTATTTTTTTTGTTCTTTCATATCATTCTTTGCTCAGGTGTATATATATATATGAANTAGAAATAAGAAGTAAGATCCGTGTTGTGTATTAATGTAGAGAAAGAAAGGGATAATAAATACGTAAAAACATCATTCAATTACTGTTCAATTATTCTAGTAGTAATATGTTACTAATAAAGATCAAATAATTCACATACCTTAAATTTGTTTAGGCTTTGAGAAAAGAAAAGGAAGAAACATAAAATTATAAGGGTCAATATCTTGGCTTTGACCGACCGTTTCTAGAGCAAGTGTCAAAGGGTTTAGTGATTGGTACCCAAGGTCCCAAGTTCGAATCCTAGTTGATTCACATTCTCAGCTAAATTTATTTCTAAATGAAATAAATAAAATGGGTAGTATGCTACCTATTTTTTTTTTTTTTTTTTTTTTAAATCTTGGCTTTGTTTAAGGCCTCTTTAGTTGGCTCGATTCTACCATTGGACTAGGGATAGGCTTTACAAGCATGTTGACCTTTAGTCATATTTTCAATTGGGTCTTGTTACAGCGTTATGGTCCGATTTGGTATTAAAGGCGAGGAGAAAACATATATTTTTCTAAATTAGTGGTTTGAGATATAATATGACTCAGATGACCTACTACTGAGACATCGATATCATTCACCATGTACCTATCTAGAGGGTTTTTTAGTCTTTGCAGTATGTTTTGATCCACAAGGCCATTTTTATCCAACTAGGGGTACCATAAACTTTTCAAATACCTACAACAATAATTGATATTTAAATTACATCCAAACTGTGAATTTAATTTGGAATAACATAAAAAACATAATTATAAATCAAATTCAATTTTTTTAATATAAAACACAAATTTAACATAAAACTTTCAGTTCAAATTCAAAATTTCAATATAAATAAAAAATTAAAATTTGGCTTTAAGATTAAAATTACAATTAAGATTCGAAATTTAAAATTTCAAAAATTAAAATTTTACATTACAATACCAAACTCAAAACTTAAATTTAAATTTAATATTTTTTTTAGTTGGATACTTAACAAATTCGGTATTATCTAATTTGGTAAGTAACAAAATTAAATAAGAAGTTTAAAATTTATAGAACACTAACAAATTTGATATATACTACTATTTTTTTTTTTCCAATATTATCATGTTAACTAATTCAAATCGATCGATAACCTATTTAGCAGGTTACTTTATGTAAAATCCAACTATACCTTTTACTAATTAAGGTAATATTTATGGTGTATTGAAATATTGTTCTATATATTTTTACAGGATAAAACTGTGGTATGCGGAATGCGATATTGCAGAATATTTTTCTATTGTATTTTTTTTTCTACAGATAACACGTTTTTTCGTAACCATAGACGAAACCTTAAGGGAGCCATGCAACCATCTTTTAAGACATGTTTCTTCTACTATTGGACATATTTGTTTTGCCGAAATTGGATTTTAGGTTGAAGTGAATTTTGGGTTGAAGTGAAGTTCAATAAAAACTATATCTTTCCGGCTATTTGTTTCGCAGTTGTGGAATTGAAGTTTCATTAGTTCTCTTGTTTGTTTGATAAGAAGTGTATGATATAAAATTACAATTTATATATAAATAATAAATAATTTAATAAGTAAAAATAATGTAAGTATATTTTTATATAATTATAATTTAATTTAAAATAATTATATTATTTTTATACATAAATTATAATAATAAAACAATAAAATTATAAAGTAAAAAAATTATTAATACTTAATTAATCATTTNTATATTTTTATATAATTAAAATTTAATTTAAAATAATTAAAATATTTTTTTATACATAAATTATAATAATAAAACAATAAAATTATAAAGTAAAAAAATTATTAATACTTAATTAATCATTTTCTATTATATTTTAATTGTACAAACTAAATAAAGAAATTTTAAAACTTAATTAATTAATTTTTATCATATTTTAAATATGCCAATTGAATAAAAGAATAATTAGTACCATAATTAAATATATTTAAATATAATTATTTTTACCTAGTATATTATTTTATTATTTTTTCACCTCGCTTCATCGTAATTTACATCAGCCCACGATAGGCCGAAGTCAATTACGCTTTTCAGACTAAGTCGAGTAACTTATTTACGGCGAATCAAACAACGAAAGTAATCATTTTTAGCGAAAACGACTTTCCCCTCTCCACTTCCAACCAACTTCCATCCAAACAAACATGCTTTGGAGGACATCTCTCAATGCTTGCCCCTTTGGCGGGGCTTCCCCGTAGTATTGTTTCACTCGCTTTATATTATTGTAAGCTTTATAAATCGATTTGTCCCTTGGAAGAAAAAAAAAAAAAAGAATAAAAAAAAAGGAATCTACATAAGCTTACAGATTTAGAAAATTAGGGCTGAGTGATTAATTGAAATAAATTAAAAATTCAAGTGATTTGAATTTTTATTGAAGCATATTTTTATTTAAAAAACAATAAAAGTGCATTTAGCCTGGCACTTTTGCAAGCTCCTCCAAGTACAGAGAAAACTAGGGAATATCATGAACTAGCATAGAGAGAGCAGTTAAGTTTGAGATCTGAGATGATGCCAAACATAAAGTTTGAAGTACAAGACAACTAATCGAGAAGAAAAAAGAAAAAAAAAAAAAAAGGAAAATGAGAAGAGAAGTAGGAAAGTTTTCACCGATGTTACCTTCATTGATTAGTTCGATAACACCCACTTTGCTTGGTATATTCAAGATACGCCGATCTATCTTCGGTGTAGGCGCTGACACAAGAAAAGCACTCAATGATGGGCCAGTCTGGCCCTCCCTTGAGGCATCTCTGAATTACGGCGGTACTGCAGCGCATCACAAGTTGGAGGTTTTTGTCGCGAAGATGCAATCGCTGCTGGACCAATCTCAACAACCATTCTGGGAGGGACTCCATAGAATAATCTTGCAACTCTAGGTGTTGTAGTGCAACCAAATTATCGACGCACTTCAGAGCCGGAGTGTCCCAAATGATGAGCTTCTTTAGTGAAGGAAGATTTGAGACCCTTTCTATGCCATTATTCATTTCAATCCTAAGCTCACTTATGAACAGGAAGTCCTGAATTACACTTAGGCTATGAGCCATTGTAGTCCGCAAAATCCGGAGTGCTCTAAGTTGCTGCAAACTTTTTGGAAGTGCTCTAAGTTTTGGGCAGTCTATTACATGCAACTCCTCTAGACGAGGCATAACTCGCAATGAACAAGATGATGAATGTCTTGTTTCACTGCCAACCAAGGTCCATTCTTCCCAATTAGGCATGCCTATCATGATAAAGAATTCAAGATTTGGAAAGGCCGTTGCTGCGTGCACCCCATCACCAACCCCATTACCAAGCAATTCTGGACCAATGGTTACAATTGCCAAAGCATTTTTGATTCGGAGGTACCTCAAATGCGGCAACTGGCCTAGAGGTGGAAGTTGTGAGCATAGTGGCAAACCTATGAAATTCACACCTGTTAGATAAGGAAAATAAGTACCCAAAGATGGCGGCAACATACAACTCGAAATTTGCCGACCATAAAAGTTTTGGATCCCTAATACTTCTAAACAAGGTGGGGGGTGCAATTTCTCAAAAATATCTTCAATCTTACTGATCTCCTCCTCTGTGTATGGCGGCACTTCTCCCCTCTCTGACTGTGGTCTGCAGGATATAGTTAGTTCTTTTAGGAAGGCTTTATCTTCAAGTACCGAAGCCCTAGTCCTTGGATGAGTTACCGTCAGCGGTTGATCTATTAGGTCATCCGTGGACTGCACGGAATTTGCGTTACGTTCCCCCCCCAAAATAGATAATTGGAGCCACCTTAGCTGCCGAAGTGATTTTAATTCTTCCAAGTCCCAACTATTTCGTTCGGTATTGCAACTATCGCCCGCGTTAATAATGAATCCTTCGAGGTCATTGAGCAGTTGCAGTCTCCCTATTCCTTCGGGGACACGCCTTAAAGGGGTACCAAGAAGGCCAAGCCGTCTAAGACTGCATAAGTGAATGATGCTCCTTGGAAGTGTGTTCAGAAAATTGCAATGTTGTAAGTTTAAAGTCTGTAAATTTGTTAGGAAGCCAATAGAGTCTGGCAGATTGGATATGCTAGTCCGATCAAGATCTAACAATCGGAGGTGTATTAGACTTCCCACACTATCAGGAATGCATTCTATCCCTTGTCCATTAAGAATCAAAATATGGAGGTATGGAACTCTAGAGAAAAGATTGTGCTCAATTCTAGGTGGACTTGCAGTTAGTAGTAATGTTCTCAATCGTAGTCGCTCAGTTTCTGGACCAGGGATTGTAACAATCTCTCCGCTCTCAGCAATTGACAAGCGGCGAAGCTTTGAGATTGCAGTAGCATCCAAGCACTGTGGATCTCCATAGTAACTTTCACCTTGTGACAAATATTGACCAAGAGATCGCAAGAGATCGTGTATCGTGCACCTGGCCTGAACCACATAACGAGGATCAGGTTGTAGTAGACTCCTTCGTATTAGCTCGAAGTAGTATTGCTCGGCTAACTCTTCCATTAATAAACCTTCTACTTGATCGACGAACCCTTCTGCCACCCACATTCTGCGAAGATCCCTAATGGAGTGTACATCATCCTCAGGGTAAAGGCATAACGAAAGAAAGCATTGTTTCAGATGAGGCGGCAAATCATCGTAACTCAAGTAGAGAGCACCCCTGAATTCCTCAGGGAGCTCACTCATAGACCAAGCATTGCTTCTGAGAACTTTCTCCCACTCTTTTCTGCTCTTCTCCTTGGTGGTTAAGAGACCAGCAATCACTCTGATTGCAAGCGGAAGGCCACCGCATTTGTTAACAATTCGAACCCCCACACTTCTCAAACTTTGCGCATCTTCTCCTTCTTCTTCTAGATAGGTTTTCTTGCAAAGCAACTCCCAGCCTGAATCAACAGACATTTTCTCCACCCGGTGAACGTGTTTCGCGCCCATTCTCATCGCAACATTCTGGTCTCTCGTGGTCACCAGAACACATCCGCTAGCTGCTGATCCATTTTGCAGCGGATTTCGGAGTAAATCAGTCCATACGTCCGATTGCCATACATCATCCAGCACGAGAAAGATGCTCCTCCCTCCAAGAGTCCGGCAGAGAATAGGGAGCAGTTCCGAAACCCGTTCGGCACTTCCGTGGCCGCCTCCTGCTTTCCGAGTGATCTCCTGTAGCAGTCTGACATCTGAATATTTTTGGGTGACGCAAATCCAAATTCTTACCTGGAAGTTGTCTCCAATTCTCGGGTTGTTGTACACCTTCTGAGCGAGCGTGGTCTTGCCGATCCCCCCCATACCTGTTACAGCAGTCACTTGAAAATTCCGTCGATCATTCGTGATTATCACCTCCGCCAGTCTGTCGGTAGCATCTTCGATTTCTCTCCCGACAACATCGGCTTCCATGATTTCACAAGTCTCGCGCGCGGCCGACGTGTCCGGCGCCGCTCGTCCCTCCGGCTTTGCCAGCTCAAGATTTAAGATCCACCCGTCCTTTCCAACCTCGTCAATTCTATCGTTGAGCTTTCTGATTCTCTCCGCTATCTTGTTACGAACTAGAACTGAGCTGAAGTTAGAGATCAAAGGGATGCGGCGGAGAATCGACAGACCTGACGATGCGGACGGCAGCTTGTTGTCGAGCAGCTTGCCGCCCTCGGACCTGCAGTCGTCAAACACGTCGTTCGCTTCATGCAGGATGCTTTTCAGCTCGGTCAACCAGCAGTTGGTGGTGGTGGTGGCGGCATCTTTATTGGTCCTTCGCCATCCCGCGTCCTTCAGTGTGCAGTCGATCCACTCCATCCTCCTCTGCAGCTTCCCCAGCTCTTCCCTCACCCCGAGAATCGTCGCCGCTTTGTCGTGGATCAGTGCGCAGTCGATCCGGTCCATCCTCCTCTGCAGCTTCCCCAGCTCTTCCTTCACCCCGAGAATCGCCGCCGCTTTGTCGTGGATCAGAGCGGCGAGCTTCTCCGCGCAGATTCCGAAGAGAACTTCCAGCGCCGCCATTTGTGTGGTGTTGCTCGATCAAAATCCTTCTTGTTTTGCAAAATATTTCGAGTTCAACTATGGCCAGAGATCTATGCCGCTGCTCTTTGATTCAGAAGAAGATAGACCTTGGAGTTGACTGACTTTTACCAAAATTATTTATTTTCAGCAATAGTACAGCCTAGATTGAGGAGGAATTCTACACTGTCATACTTGCACCACGTCATCAATAACAAGCCAATCACATTCCTTTTTTTTAAACAAAAGTACAATAAAAATACTTTTTTACAATCATGATGGGACATATATTCTTAAAAGGATTAATTTGATTGGTTTATTACGCCACGTCACTAATATATCCGTTGCATTCTAGAATTTTTCTAGATTGAGGCTTCCAAGGGTTTAGAATTTACGATATAAATTATGATATTTAGAATTTTACGGTGGTATTTAGGATTTAAAAGGTAGCATTTAAAATTTAATAATAATGCTTACAGCTCATCAACAGTATTAAAGGCGTACCTTCTCTAGGAATACGCGTCGCAGCACTGTTTTAATAATGGGGCAATTTCACCACAACCCCCTCTCAAATATGTAAATATCGTAAACAGCCCTGCAAAGTTGAAAATATCATATACACCCCCTTCAAATGCAAAAAATTTTCACGATCATCCTTCCTTCCAACGGCCGTTTCTATAACCATGGTTAAAATTTAGTTAAATAAGAGTTGAGTTACAAAATGACTAATTTAGCCCTAAAAAGGTTAGGATATTATTTTGACAGTAAATAATTAAGGAGCAATTTCATAAATACCCTTCTTAATTTGAAAAATAACATCTCTAATACTAATTATTAGTGGGTAAAAAATATAGAAACCCCTCGCTTATCAATCATTTTGAACTAAACCCCTTTTAAGGTTTATTTTTTAACATTAGGAGCCCTTGAACTATCAATTTTTTTTTTATTTGGACTTTACTTAGTTAAAAAATTTTCAATTGAGATCCCTCACATGAATTTGATAAAATTTTTAATTTTGTTGGAAAAAAACACTCAATTGCTAAAATTTTAAAAAACACTTAGGTTGAGAGTGTATATATATAGAGTTTTGCTACAATACTATCGGTAGTACAGCTCGGTTTACTACTATTTGTTTTCAATGGTAGATCTTTCAAATTGACAATCGGTATTATTAAATATAATCTAAACCATTTAAATTATCTAAAAATTAAATTTCACGCTTTTCCAAGTTAGAATCATGTCGAAGTGGAGTACATGTAAGAAGGTTTTCGCAAAATTTTACTTTATTGTTAACAATAAATTTTTAATTAAATTTTTTTTTTTTGAACATATCTTATAAGTAATACTCTAATATCAAAAATTTTTATATCAAAATATTTTTAGTATGAGATATGTAAGTTATTTAAATAAAATTCAAAAAAATAAATTTTAAATAATTAATGTTGAATACTACTATGGACAATTGCATTACAGCTATATATAATTTAAAAGCAAAAAATCATAATGAGATTTAACTATCACACTTAATAGACTATAGATATTTAATTGTAAAATTTTAAAAAGAATGTTAAATTATTATGTGATTCAGAAGTTTAAAATTAATCATATAATTAATCTTAAATATTACATGGTTAAATTCGTGCAAGGGGTAAAATTGGTATTTATAAAATATTGGATGACTTCTTGACGGAAAGTTAACCTAACGGAGTGTTTGGTTCGAGTTATCCTGGCAGGATTACAGGTAATCTCGCCAGGATTACTGTGTATGGTTCATCCGCTATGTAATCTAGTCGTTAATATAGCATTACAAATCGAGCAGGATTACACCAAAAATATTAACGAGAGGGGGTCGTGTATCTTGCATTACTGAAAACCGGTAATACTACATATTATGTAAAACGATAATTTTACCCCTCTAACTCCCGAAACCCTTTCAATTTGCCATTTTAAAAAATTTAATTTAAAATTTTGAATTGTCAACTTTCAAATTTTAAATTTTAAATTTAAATTTTTAAACTACTAATTTAAATTTTAAATTTTAAATTTGANAAATTTTAAAAAATAAATCTTTAAATAATTAATGTTGAATACTACTATAGACAATTGCATTACAATTATATATAATTTAAAAGCAAAAAATCATAATGAGATTTAACTATCACACTTAATAGACTATAGATCTTTAATTGTAAAATTTTAAAAAGAATGTTAAATTATAATGTGATTTAAACATTAAGAATTAATTAAGTAATTAATCTTAAATTATTACACTGGTTAAATTCGTGCTAGGCGTAAAATTGGTATTTATAAAATATTGGATGACTTCTTGACGGAAAGTTTACCTAAGGAGTATCTGTAAATATTTTTGGTTTTAAAAAGGGTATTGATGATATTTTCTAGTTTAGAGAGTTATTCATGAAGCGTTGCAGCACTGTTCTCTCGTGAATTATTTCAGTTGTCCAATTATAGTTCTTCGTATCAATATATTAGTTAAAAATTATGGAATGTCTAAGCTGGTTTTAAACAACTAAATAATTCACTAAATGGTGAGGATATTAGTATCATTGAGCAGATTTTTCTTCTTTTTAAGTGATAGAGAAAATATATTAAACTGTTATTGGGATTTGAGATTGTCCTACTTGTGCTATCGACAAAAATACACAAATAAAAAATAAACTATAAAATAATCAGAATTATTTTTTCATCCGATATGAAATTATTAAGATGTTACAAGATGACCATAATTTAATATTTTTTTTCCTCTCATTTTTTATGAAGAGTCTCCCTAGTAATTTTCTAATAACTCAATTGTTTGTTTCTGTGAATCCAAATGCATGCTTGGAGAGATGGGCTTCTGTCCAGCACATGTCTTTATTTTTTTTGAAAAAACTTCAAATATACCTCTTGTGATTTAGCACTTCTTATTTTAGTATTTTATGATTTAAAGTGTATAACTTTACCATGTGTCTTTATTTTTCTCTTTTCTCAGCACATCTGTTAACTCTATTAAAATATATAAAAAAAACTTCAGATACTCTCCTGCGGTTTATCGAAATTCACTTTAGTATCCTAAAGCTTGCAAAATTTTTACTTTAATATTCTATGGCTTTAACTTTCTCATTGATTTAATAAAAAAAATTAACAGACGGAATAATGAAAAGAAAAAAACAAAAACACAGGGTACTAAAATAATACAGTTTAAACCACATGATAGGAATTAAAGTGAGAAAATGCTGAACCATGTGGGTGGTATTTGAAGCTTTTCTATCCTTGTTCAGTAAGAGAAAGATAGTATGCTACCCGTTTCATTCTTTTTAAAAAATAAATAATAATAAACTTAGCTGAAAATGTGAAACAATTAAACTTCGAACTTGAAATTTCACGTACCAGCCATTAAATTTTTTACCACCTGAGTTAGGAATGCTTTGGACTGAGCAAGAGAAGTAGCATGCTATCTACCTCTTTCATTTATTTAATATAAAATAATTAGACTTCATTTATTTAATATAAAATAATTAGACTTCAAACTTAAAATTTTGCATATCAACCATTCAACCTTTAACTATATGTTAGGAACTAGATGTCATCTCCATAAAATTAAAAAAAAAAATGCACTTCGCAAGTTCATAACTGGCCTAAAGTTAATTCAAGAACTTGTTCAAACAAGAAAATAGTTTATTCATATTTTTTAGCTAAGTTTATTTCCAAATGAAATAAACGAAGCGAATAGCGTGCTACCTATCTCTCAAAAAAAAAAAAAAAAAAAGAAAATAGTTTATAAAGCAACACATCAGCTTTTTCCCACTCCATGGTGGTGGCTACACATATGCATGTGCTGCTCCAGCGAAAAGTGAAGTAAAGGAACCCAAAAGAGAAGCAAAAGTAATAACACTTTTTTGTATTTTTCCCCTCGCCTATATCCTCAACGAATAAGCTCGCCCTGTTCTGATCCATTGGCTTTTGTAATAGTGTGGGAGTCACATTTTTGGGTTCCCCTTTTGCATGTTATCTCTATTATTTAATGAACTAAATTTAATGGAGAAAGTAACTTACCTATCTACAAAGTTTTGTAATCTTTCACTCATCTAATGTAGTACTTTCTTATTAGTTCTTTTCGGTAGTAAATATAATTAATTTAGGAATAATTATCTATATATTTTTCATGCGTCTGGAAATATCCGATCTACTTCTTCTTCTTTTTCTTTTTTTCTAAAACGCCCCTCATATATTCCACCGTTATTCTAAAATAACTCCGCAGTTATCCCTTGTTAGCTTAACTCAGATTAAATATCGGTTAAATGTATACTAAAGTTAAAACCTATATAAAATATCTATTTTATCCCTAGCTTATTATGCTAATGTCTTAAGTTATTCTCTTTCTCTCCCAACTTGATCGCCGGCTCCTCCACCTCCACCTTGCTGGCTCCTCTGCCTCCATCTCGCCTCATCTCCTCCCGGACCACGGGCGAGGATGACGCCCGCTGCCTCCCAGACCACGGAGGGGGAGCTGCGGCGGAAGAGGAAGAGGGGTGCCGCGACGACGCGGAGGCGCTGCGGCTGAAGCTGGCGGCGATCCTGGTGGCGGGGATGGTGGGCGTGGCGATCCCGCTGGCGGCGGAGGAGGAAGAGGGGTGCCGCGACGACGCGGCGGCGCTGCAGCGGAAGCTAGCGGCAATGATGGCGATCCTGGTGGCGGGGATGGTGGGCGTGGCGATCCCGCTGGCGGCGGAGAGGTAGCAGCGGCGCCTCCTGAGCACGGAGAGCGGCTTCTTCGTTCTCGCCAAGGCCTTCGCCGCGGGCGTCATCCAAGCCATGGGCTTCGTCCACATGCTCCACGACGCCGAGGCCGCGCTCACCGACCCTTGCCTCCCCCGCTTCCCCTGGCGCCGCTTCCCCTTCTCCGGCTTCGTCGCCATGGCCGCCGCCCTCGCCACCCTCATCCTCGACTTCCTCGCCACCTAGTTCTACGAGCGCAGCAGAGGACGACGAGGAGCGCTCCATCATCACGGCGGCGTTGGAGCCACCCGTGGACGAGGACGAGGACGAGGGCTCCGCCAAGGGCGGCGACGCGGTGCACATCGTCGGGATGCGCGCGCACGGGGCGGCGCACGACCACAGCCACCACCAGGGGTATATTAGAAAGACTTGAAATATAAGAATGGTATATTAAAATGGGCAAAATGATAATTTTTTAGAGATAACAGCAGCTCACTAACGTAATAACTCCAGAGATATATTAGAAAGATTTGGAACATAAGAAGGGTATTTTCAATATTAGCCTTCTAAAAGGGGTAAATAAAAAAACTGAAAACTTTTCAGGGGTATATGGGCAATTGCCCCATTAATGTATATACAAAATTTTTTAGTGCATGGGGCTGTCAAGAAACAATTTGTGAGACCCCAGATAGTTTTTTATATAAAAAACTCTTAATCCGGCCTAACTATTTTTTGCGGTGGCTAGGCCTAAAAAATTAAGAGAGTTAACTAGGATGAGTGACTCACTGAGAATTTGGGTCGTCACACAGTACTAGATACTAGAAAGAGAATATACTAAAGAAGCTTTTTTTGAGAGAAAAGGTATGTTTCATTATTTTATTTTTTTCATTTTAGAAATGCACTTAGTTACAAATATAAAATAATTATGCTTCGAACTTGGGATTTTCGATACCAACCATTTAGCCTTTTATGACCTGCGGTAGGAATAGTTGGTATTATATTATAAAAAAAAAAAAAAGAAAAACACTAGTAGTACTAAACTAAAGGATTGGAGCAACCTCTAACGGCTATATTTCGTTTCTTCTTACTAATCATTTCTCTTCTTAAGTTGTCCTCCTCGGAATTTTCTCTACCTATTCTATACTCGGTCTCTCTTTGATCAACCAAAGGTACGACTATTTTCTTGTAATTCAAATTTCTTTAGCAATATAAATTAATTTCATCAATTCATGTGGCTACTGTTTTAAAGTTACTCTCACTGACTGCTGCAGCTGCAATTGCGGCAAATTTGAACTTACTTTCAAGTACTGTAACTAAGTTTCCTTGTGTTGTTTCAACTCAGCAGCAGTTGGGTTTAAATGCATCAAACCAAAAATAACGTTTGGATCTGTATACAATTACAACTGCAATGCTCATCTTATAAAACTTTTCCTTTTTTTCGCACCAAAAGCACATAGAGGAAATTTGTTCACAGATTTTTCTATTTCTTCAAATCTTTTGTTCCAGTAGCCTATTCATTTAGTCAGATGAATTGAGCTTATCAGAATGTTTCAAGTCCATTGCAAACCTATTCAAATTCAACTACACATACGTACATGTATGTAACAAATGTATTGGTTCTGTTTATTACATTGAGTTTGTCTTTATGTTTTATTTTGTTTTCCTAATTCATCTGATTCGGTGGTTGGAAGGCATTATAAAGAATTTATTCAGTTGCGGCAATAATTGTGACAGCACAGTTGGAGATATCAAGTTAAAAATGGAAGAGGTTTTAGTGCAGGTAAGCGAAATTTCGGCATATGATTTCTCTTGCATATTCTTCTTGGAAATCATAAGAATAATAATAATCATCTTAATCTTTTATGCTCTAATGAAGTATTGCGCTTTTCGATTATTTTAACTGGTTTGGGACAAATAAAACCGAAATGGTAAAATCGTAACGAAATATAATGTTATAGGCCTGATTGCAGCGCAACTAAGAGGTCGTCGACAGAAATGAAACAACTGAAAAGGTTGAGTTCCCCACTGCAGATTTACCTTATTTTTGAAATTTCTGCTTAATTTGCATATAGGCATTGGAAAAAGGCAAGAAGAGTTAGATTACATCTCACCTTAGAATGTAGAAAAATGCAAATCTGTTCTTCAGTTCAGACCCAATATGAAATGTAAATGAGGTATGTCACTGCAGGATTGTTGTGCTGCTCAGATTACTGATTTAGTTGGCTGTCGCTTTTCTCGGTTTATAATTTCTATTGATATATGGATTTTCTACATAGGCTGTGGTTTCAATCCACTTACATACAAAGTAATTAGCACTGATGCTATGGCTCGATACGGTTACTGAAGTAGTTGCATTTCCTATTTAGTTTGTTGATACATCTCACTAAGCTCTTTGAAGCCTGCGCAGAGTCAAGTCGCAGCTGGCAATAAAGCACGAGAAGTAGTTTTGAATATCAAAGCCCTTATGCGAACTTCTGAAAAGTGTTCTGGAAGAGAAAAAATGAAAGTGAGTATTCAATGTTTGCTTTATTTTTCAAACATTGCTGTTACAAATTTAATAATATGTGGGACAGTGAGAGCTACGTTTTCCTACAAGCAGAAGACTTTATCTCGGAAGGGATCATGCCGAACAGAAAGGGTTTTCAGTGATGAGCCGGATTCAGGTGAGCCTTCGAAAAGCTTACAACAAAATGTATGTAATGTCTATCTGTTGTTAGAAATGCAGTTAGCATGAAATGTTTCTGTCGCTAGAGGCTTAAATATATTGCTTACTAAGTATTGCTTCTGAAATTCAAAAGACGACAGTAATCATACCGTGAAGTACATTAGAAACTATTTTTCATGACATTTTGATACTTCAGTTATCGTAGACAAATTCTCGCACTTCTCATAATCATTTAATAGCAAAATTAGGACTGAACTTTGAGATGACACTGCTCTTTGTTCTTTTCTTTGTTTTTTTCGTCAGAGGCATGTTCCCAGATGGATCAGCTGAGGCAGCCTTTGGTGCCTGCAAAAGCTCATGTAGCAGCACCGACTTCCGTCAGCATCCCTACCATTACAGATATCGGCGACAGGAGGAATATTAGGAGATTGAATTTCTTGACAGCCATCCATCCGAAGAAAATCCTAATTTCTTTGCGTCTATGTAAGCACCTTTCATAACTTCTCCGTTTTCATGATTCCGAGTAAAACATTCCACGCACTTCATTCGAAGAGTCCAACATCTCTTCTTTAGTCTATTAGAAAGGCTTAATATTATTTCTTCATTACATATTGCACCTGCACTTTTTGACTTCCTATTGAACACATTATAATGATCTCTCAACAGGTCTAGCATGGGTACAATGATCCTCATATATTTCACGCTCGCTATCAATCAAACTAACCAAGCACAACTACTCTATGATGGTAGTTAATTAGATTGTAATGGATCTATTATTCTCGATGATTTGGAGGGAACTACGGAACAAGAGATCAGGTGTTTGAATTCCAATGGATGCATTTGTGTTGCTTACCCAGTGCGAGATTGTCATCAACAGATGAATTCGAAGCTTTACAACTATCACTGTGACTCCGAGAAACTTGATTCATTTTGCTTCATAACATTTCGCTCTTCATAGAAATGAACTTGACTTGTTTGTCGTGATTTTGAATTGATTTCCCTTCATTTGTTCTGTTATAGTCACATTCCTCGTGCAATATATTGTTTGGGAAATTTCTATGTTCTTTGCAAGTTTGATTGGTTTATCACTGCCACTTTTAGATTCCTTTCATTCTGATTCATTTGGACTTGCCTTGAGCAGAGTGTAACTCGTGGTTTTGAAATAGGGACTTACAAATGAAGCTTGTTACACTGGTTTAAGGGGTGTTTCAGAGCCATTTTTCTCCAGTTTTACGCTGAAGAAGTTACCAATGTATAACCAACCGTAGATAGGAATTGTATTCTCTAATTTTGTAGTGTGTGCATATTGCGGCCATACGATCAGAATCAAAGAGTTTTTTAGGTGTTGTAGGGCCTGAAAATGAAGTGTTTGTGCAGAAACTTCACTAGAGAATTTTTAGCTTCTGATTGAAGTCTAGAACTTAACCAAGGGACTTTTTAACTGCGAAAACAGATGCTTCCATTTGAAGCCTCTGAGGCAACAAAGAAGCTTGGCTTAGTAGATGAAACAAATTAAAGACTAGAAAACAAAAATAGCACTGTCTTAAGTAGGACAATTTTGTCAATTCTAAAGGACTAGAATTCTATACTCACCATCTTCTTCTATGCAAAGCCAAAACCGGCCGGCCTGCAGATGATATCATTTCAGGTAACAAGGTGGCTGCAGCAGCGGATTACTGTCGAATAAATTCGGTGTCGATTACATATTCTGCAAAATACTTAGATGTCGCAAATGATGTTCTTCGACGACGATATCACTTCCGACATCCTCGCCCGCCTGCCACCGAAGCAGCTTGCTCGAGCCCGCTGCGTCTGCAAGCGCTGGCGCTCCCTCACGTCAGACCACCACTTCCTCCAGATGCACTTTGCCTGCAATGCCAATAACTCGATCTCGGGCTTCTTCCTCCGCGGCCGCGTGAATCACACTGAATACTTCCCCCTGCAGGGTGAAGCTGCTGCCGCCGCCTCTGCTTTTCCCGATCCTGCATTTTCCTTCATACCATCAATTCCAGATGTAGACGGCGGCCATATCACCATCGAAAGCTCATGCAACGGCCTCATCATCTGCAGCCGCCCCAACCGCGATGGACACTATAAATCTCTTCACTTCATCTGCAACCCCATAACCACGGAGTTCATCGCGCTTGACATACCGAAGGGTGGCGACCGGTACCTCAGCCTCGCCTTCGACCCCTCTAAATCGCCTTACTACAAAGTAATCGCTTTAGGATTCAAAATTCACATCTACTCTTCGGAGACTCGTTCATGGAGACAAGCCGACATCGATAGCAGCTCACTTGATCAGTTTAAAGGGCTCCGAGCCTACCGAAGCGCCTTCTGGAACGGCTTACTGATATGGATCGTCAGAGATCATCTTCTTTCGTTCGATATTGAAAGAGAACAAGTAAAGAGGCTACCAATGCCCGATCATAGGCCAGAGAATTGGAATTGCCATTATATCGGAGAATCAGGAGGGTTTCTTCAGATGACTGGGTACACAAAGGAGCAGAAACTCACAGCTTGCTTTGATGTGCTAGAGATGGGTGTCGATTGTTCGGGGTGGTCGGTGTTGTACCGCATAGATTTAAGCCATATAAAAGAACTGTACCCTGAGATACAGATGAAGGTTCGCGTTCCACGTCCAGGTACGCGGAGATCGGTGAATATAGTCGATCATCTGGCACTTTCGCATGTATATGTTGTCAGAGGAAGAGGAGGAGCAGAGAAAGGGGGGATGCTGCTGTTCGGTATACCCGGAAAGATTATGTGCTATGACGTAGCTAAGAAAGAGTTTAGGATCGTCTGCGAGGTTTCGATCCCTTCCCCGAGTAGTTGTTTCTCGGAGTATAGTTGGTACATGTTCTACCCATATAATCACAGCTTGTTCACTCTGTGAGTTGGTTCAGTAGGCTGCAAAGATCGTCAATTCTATCGTCCATCACTACTTTGAGATTTGAGCACTGCACGTGATGGACGGTGGATTCGACGGTGAATGGGATGGTTCCCATAAGCAGATATTTGAGTGTGATCCGATGACGGTCGACAATAAAATTCAGTGAGTGATCTCTAAATTCTTGCTACTTTCGTTGTTCAAGCCGGTATTCAATACTGGCAGTTTCTGAATTTGCAGCGTTATATACGTTCGTCTGGTTATCACAAAATCTGAAGCGCGATTGATATTATTCGGAATCAAATCGCAATAACTATTGCAACATAACTGCAGAAAAAGTAAGATCACATATGGATCTGAAAGGAATCTCTCATCATTTCAATAGCCTCAGGCCATGTTCTATCAATCCATCCTTGCGGAGGCCCCATTTGTGGCCAATTTGCTGTGAAGCAATCCATGTGCTGATGTGCATATAAACCAAAGTAGTAAGATGTAACTTTCCATTTATTTGTCACACATAGAAACCATGTTTAGTTGTCGATTAAAAAAAGGACAGGTTGTGGAATAAAGTCGCATTATCTTGTTCTATAATTAGCATGCGCTGTTTCAGAAAAGTCGCCGAGCAACACTTTCACATAACTATAGATGATAATAATAGATTAGTTATGAAAAGATAGAAATTAATAGCTACGAACACTAGGCGAGCAATTCAAATCAAAATTTTGACCACTCTAAGCAACGTGGGCGAAACAATGACTCAGCAGACTAGTACTAATAATTTGCTGGGCCCAAACCATCTACCACAACGTTTAAGCTTAGATGCTAATTTAATGTGCGAACCATATATAAATACTTCATACTTAGGCTTAATCACACATAGAAACCATAGGCTTAAACTTTTGAAAAGAAACTGCTTAAACTGCTTCTATCTACTAAAGTGTAGAGCTCTATGCCTAGCTTTTAATAGTAAAAGTAGATTGCTAAGTGCAAATCCTTTTTTGACTACCATTGCCGTATTTGTAGAGATCGCTTTGGATAAAGACTCTTTCCCAGCCATGATTCCACAACGGTGGAGTCTTATCATGAATTAAAAAGCAATGCAATTTGATTGACTACTTCATGTGATCTCTACACTAGAAAACATATGAGAGGACTAGAGGGACTTGCAACTTGGGAGTGTTCCTGTGCTTGCGTAGCGTTAGGTATCATAAAGTCACTCCATTAAATACTCCATTAAACATGTGGATGAGCCCTTAAGATTTTTGTGACAATTCAATAGTTCCACCACACTTGATTACGTAAGAGAGCATAATAGATTATTTATACGTGGCAACCACATTAGCATTGTTAATTGAATTTAAGTATTTTGGATCTATAAGTTTAGATCCAACGAGTTATTAATACTAGTGAGTCAGATTGATAAATTTGGTGTCAGAGCATAAAAGATCACAGCTGCTTTGGTCTCAGATCATTAAATTTGAAATTGCCACATCTATAGTAACTCTTTGTGCTCTGGTACCAAATTTGGTATCAGGTCGTTTAATTTCCTACAACATTATAGAATATTCCAAACTAATAATAAAATCTCTTTATTACACACAAAATAACTCTCACATATAAAACTTCACAATTCAACACTATACCTCACAACACACACTGTTGGCTTAAATGGGTGGTCAGCTGGCTTAAATGGGTGGTCAGCATCCTGCCCTGTGATAGAAGGTCATGTGGGCCGAGTCATGTTCGAAATAGCGTGAGGCTGGGTTGGACCGAGCCATGATCGAAGTGGCGTGAGGCTGGGTGGACCGAGTCACAATCAAGACCCGTGGGCGCTATATCTGTACACTTTAAGTGAATTAGTTGCGTATTTCTAACAGCTCGAGCTTTTGAAATTAATGGTTAGCGCCAACGATCCGACACACTTGGTGTGGGGGGCCTCACACCTATTGAGCACTCTAGAATATTCTAAACTACTTATTTCTAGAGCTTTCTAAAGTGCTATATTAGCAAGTAGAGAGCACTTGTTTCTAGAATGTTCTATAAAAAGAGAGAGTATTTGTTTCTAGAGCATTCTAGAGTATTCTAGAATACTTATTTCTAGAGCTCTCTAAAGTGCTCTATTAGCAAGTAGAGAACACTTGTTTCTAGAATGTTCTATAAAGAGAGAGAGAGTACTTATTTGTAGAGCACTCTAGAGTATTCTAGAATACTTATTTCTAGAGCTCTCTAAAATATTGTATTAGCAAGTAGAGAGTACTTGTTTCTAAAATGTTCTATAAAGAGAGAGTACTTGTTTCTAGAGCACTCTAGAGTATTCTAGAATACTTATTTCTAAAGCTCTCTAGAATGCTTATTTCTAGAACTCTATTAGCAAATAGAGAGAGCATTTGTTTGTAGAGTACTCTAGAGTGTTCTATATAAAAAGAGAGAGATGGAGTTGCCTCCTTCAAACAGAAAAAGTTACGATCAAACAAAGCTTCGAGAGGGAAATATCAAAGCATGACCCAATACCATAAGAAAGTCTAAAAGTTATTCTTGCTTGAGCGAGATACCTTTTTTTTTTTTTAAGAGTAGTACGCTATCCGCTTCGTTTATTTCATTTTAAAATAAACTTAACTGCAAATGTGAATCAACTAGGATTCGAACTTGGGACTTCGGGTACCAATCACCAAGCCCTTTGCCACTTGTGCTAGAAATGGTCGACTGCTTGAGCTACGAGGACTTTTCTTTAGCAGCTTTTTTAAAAGAACATTTCCGCAAAACTTATTAGGGCTTTTCTTCAGCGGCTTTTTCCAAAGAACATTTCTGCAAAACTTATTATTAGGGCTTTTCTTCAATAACTTATCCCAAACAACTTAAAAATAGTAAAAATATGACCAAACAGACTATTTTATTAGATCCGCGGTAAAAGCACCAACCAATAGAAAGACACTACAACCTAGGGTGAACATATTGTGCTTCAACAAACAATAAATTAGCAGCAGAGTGTAATGAGCTTCTTTTATTTTATTTTTTTTTCTTTTTTTTTGGGGGTTTCAAATGGTAGGTGTTTGACTAGGAAGTTGGATTCAACCTCCACAACCGGCCACTTGAATCCCCTAACCTATTTTAAGGGGTAGAGACAAAGCTTTTGCAACCGGCCCACCCACCACATGCCCCAGTTTCCTCAAAGATACTCCCTCTCCTTCAAAATAAAATATATTCATCATAGACACTTTAAAGATACTCCTAAAATACTGTTGATATGTTAATACGAGTACAACTACTCTTATTCAGCAGCTATATGAGAATGTCTTCTTCATAAGTACTACTATTCTCAACCCCCTAATAATCTCATATCGGATGAAAAGAGAGTTACTATAGAAACTATAATAGACTATAAATATTAGTAAAATTATTGCACCTAAGCATCTTAGGCCGACGGTTTAGACCCAACGAATTATTATTTCTAGTCAGGCCACTCATTACATTTGACATTAAAGACGAATGCCAAAGTTAAATGCTATGCAGAACAAAGTTGTTACACCATAGATTTGGTGAGAGCCATCTCTTGAATCTCACATCGCTCAATAATTTGGTAATTCCGATCTATATGTGTGATTGAATTTGGGCCGGACGAAGACATCAAGATCTAAACTGTAGGACTGACACGTTGAATGAAAAAGAGATTGCGAATAAGAATATAAGAGACCATAAACTTTAATAATAATGACTGTACTTAACTATTTAGTTTTGAATCGATAGTGGGACAAGTTATTACATACTCTCCCGAAGATTCGTATCTCACCAATCTCATTAAAATCACGTGGAGCTGGAAAGATAGAATTAAGAACAATACACTTATTTCAACTCAAAAAGATGTCCAAAAAAAAAAAAAACTGTTCATATCACTTAATACCAAATGACTAGGCTATACACGCGCACAACTTTCCGCTCGAAATAAGATTTGATTTCAGGTATCAGAGCCCGACAGGAGAATTGGTTTCAGGTGTCAGAGCCCGACAGGATTACTTAAACGTCTGAAATACTTACTACATCAAAGACTTTCTCAACATAAAAAGGATACGCACAATTCTCTCAAAAATAAATAAATAATAAATAAGGGTACACATAATAATCCGTTAAACAATAAATCACAAGGAAGTTAGCCTCACAGCACACTAAAAAACATACATGAAGGTCTCTTTCTTAGAGAATATACATCACATGCTTTGTAATAGAGCCAAATATTGCTTACAAGCTACTCTGATACTCAATATTCAAAAAGCAAGATAACCATAAAAGAACAAAGCTTTTATTTAATTTTTTCTCTCTTGAAGAGAACCATAAAAACCAAAGTGCCCAAGCATGTGAACCCTTTGAATTATGCTTGAATCGGCCGAATAATATATTTGCATGTATAAACAACCTCCAGAAAAGCGTAGAAATGTGCTCCTAAAATTTTGTCCTCTCTAAACACCACCTTTCCCGAAAGCACTAAATATGCTCTTTGGTCAACTAAGTGGCCGGCCAATAACTGTCCTTGTTACAGAAATCTCTCTTTTTCTTCGCTCCTTTCCCGTAAAAATGATGCTCTCTATGTTTTTGTTTTCATAACTTTCAAAGTTGTACCAACTATTTTAACATTACTTAGATTATTCCTGACATTCTTAGGTGGATAATGTCCCTAAGCAGAGAATGTTGAATTAAGTAACAAACACACCTGACATTCTTAGGTGGATAATGTCCCTAAGCAGAGAATGTTGAATTAAGTAACAAACACAAAACAAGAACTAAGATCGATCTTCCAAAGAGCTTAAGCTACTAGAGAACAATAACTTTTTTAAAATTAAAACCTCGTGCTCTGATAAAGAGCTTAAACTATCATAGAAAGATATTTTTAATACTTTACATATATTCAGCATTCATTAATTCTTAGATTGTTCAAAGCAAGACCCAAAAGTTGTTGTAGGGATAGTAGTACTAGTACAAAATGTTCCTAGTATAATGAGATTGCATGTGGAGTCAATACCTTTATGATGTGGAGGATCGCACCCACCACCTTCTCCTCCCTCTTCTTTAGTTAATCTCTTCATATATATTAATCACCAAATCTAAACAACTCAAAGAGATGGTTGTAAACACAGTCAACAAAGTAATAAACATCTTAATTAGCTTTGCATAACCTAAATTATCTCACCTTTGCTCCATTTCTTTCTGTTTCTTTATCTTTTCCAACTAAGATATATAGCTGAGGACTTGGTCATGAGGGGACAATTTTGAGTGAAATGCTCCCCTTGTGCCAAGTGTCAAGAACCTAGAGCTCACCATGTTGGCTTTTCTTTAAGCCCCATTCAAAGCTCTGCCATGCAAAGCACTATAAGTCCCACCACCCACATGAAACTAGCTCTTCAATATTAATTCCATCACCTTTTATTACGCATCCTCAAATGACTCCAAAGATCATGAAGGGCTCAAACAGTGTTTCTGATCCGCCGTTAACCCATAGTTATCGATCCTTACTACTCCATGAACTCGAAAACACACCACACTACTCAACTGAGAGAGACCATGAAGTGGTTGGAGAGTGTGAGCTTCCACTCATAGACTTAACCAGTTTGAGGAGTGAGAGAAATGGAAGGGAGAGAAGAGCTTGTGTGGAAGCAATGGCGAAGGCGTCGTCGGAGTGGGGGTTTTTCCAGGTGGTGAACCACGGGATAAGCCATGAGCTGCTGAAGGAGATGAAGCAGGAGCAGGTGAAGCTGTTCCGGCTGCCGTTTGAGACAAAGGTCGAGTCGAAGCTGCTGAACGACTCATACCGGTGGGGGACGCCGACCGCAACCTCCGCGAAGCAGTTCTCATGGTCGGAGGCCTTCCACGTCCCTCTTGCCAAGATCTCAGAGGACTCCAACTACGAAGAGTTCAGCTCCCTCAGGTACCACTACTACATAATAAGTTGATTTTAGCTTCTAAGTAAGAGGCTCCACCAAAAAACAGGATTTTTTTTGTTTTTGGTTTTTGGTTTTTCTTTCCACCAAAGGATGGTCCCCAGGTTTTAGCTTAAGTTCCTCAAACAAAAATTCTATTCAGCACAGAGGATTTTTTTTGTTTTTGTTTCTTGTTTTATCTATCCATCAAAGTATGGTCCCCAGGTTTCAGCTTAACTTCCTCAAACAGCAATTCTATTGGCCACAGATTATATATGCCCTCCATCCAATCCCTCTCTTCAATCCCACCACCCAACAAATCACAATAAAGATCTAAAAATTATATCATTTAGAAGATGGGTGTCTAATTTAAATAGGTGGGTGTAATATTTACACTTTACTTTTGGATGTACGGATAGCGTATTCCTCATAAATATAAACTAATATATATATGTAATAATAATTGGGACTTACAGGGAGATGATGGAGAAATTAGCCGTGGCAATGTCGGAGCTCGCACGAACACTAGCTGGGGTGCTCGCCGAGAACTTGGGCTACTCCAGGCGCAGCACGTTCCCTGAGAACTGCGACGAGAGCACGTGCTTCCTCCGGCTAAACCGGTACCCGCCATGCCCGTTCGCGCCGGGGACCTTCGGATTGATGCCTCACACAGACAGTGATTTCCTCACCATACTGTATCAGGACCAGGTTGGGGGCCTGCAGCTCATGAAAGACTCAAAATGGGTTGCAGTTAAGCCGATCCCAGGTGCTCTCATTGTCAACATTGGAGACCTTTTCCAGGTACGCTGATATTACCAAAGCTATTTTTGATATTGTCAAAAAAAACATGCACTGTATCTAACAATAATGAAATATGATCCGATAATATCAATTGCCTGATATCAGAAGGACAGCTTGACAAAATTTAGCTATACTAGGATAACTTGGGAATTGTTAGTCCATCCAAACCTTGCTATATAGGTGATATTATTAGGCTGATTTGGATATCAATAGTTAGATTTATTGAATTTGATAACTGTTCACTGATTGAATTTGATTAGATTCAATGAATCTTGCATGCCCCTAAAAAATCTGATAACTATTCACCAATTGAATTTGATTGGATTCAATAAGTCTTGGGTGCCCCTAGAAAATATGACTCTATCACTGTCACCTCCCTAGAGTAATACATTACCACAGTTTCCACCTATGTGAGTAACCAAGCTTTTATTTTATTTTATTTTATTTTTCGCCGAATAAATACTTTGAATGTAAGGATTGCAAACAATCTACCATCTGCTCCTATACCATTTTATAGAGAATTATATTTAAATTTTAAAAAACTAAAATAGTGACAGCGATACTAGGCAAGGTCTAAAATTTTGACAAGGCCTATTAATTGATATGAAGGAACTAACAAGACCTATAAGCAATTCATAAAGCTTATGAACTATAAGATCTATACTCACAACTTATCTATTACACAAACACCATTATATTATAATGCTCAAGAATTTCTAATGTAATTGCTTGTATGTGCAGGCATGGAGCAATGACATTTACAAGAGTGTGGAGCACAAAGTAGTGGCAAATTATAGAGTTGAGAGGTACTCAATTGCATATTTTCTATGCCCATCATATGATTCCACCATAGGGAGTTGTAAAGAGCCCTCCCTCTACAAGAAGTTCACCTTTGGAGAATATAGAAAACAAGTCCAAGATGATGTTAAAAATATTGGACAAAAAGTGGGTCTCTCTAGATTTTTCTCTATAGCTCATTAATTAATACAAGATAGCAAACATACCACTTTATAGGTTTATAGGCAAGTATTTATCTGTATGGGATACAAAGGGATAGGAGAATAAAAGAGTTGCAACTAATAGTGGTCATGTAGAGAGTTAGGGGATTCAATCATATTGTTTGTTGTATTTTAGATATGGACTAAATTGGAATAGTCCATCAAGATTTTTGTTTCTTTATTTTGTTTTACATCCATAAAAGGGAATTTATAGAGGTGATGATCAAATTTTTATAATAGAAATTTGATCCATATTGTTTGTTATCTTTCAAATACAGTATTCTTCACTTTGAATATCTGGGGGTATTTTCCAAAAATAGGGTAAATCCCTGTTTAATCAAAAAAAAAATTATCTGGGGGTATTTTAATTTGAATTTGAAATTGATTTCTTTGTAGAAGAGTTCTTTTGTGAATGGCCAATTCTGGTGAAACTCCTATGCCACCATCATTTACAAACAGGTATCTGAACTTCCAAAAAGATTTTATTTTATTATTTAACCTCCTTAAAATGAACTTCCAAAAGATTTTATTTTATTATTTAGCCTTCTTAAAATTTGGACCTTCAAAAAGCTAAAGTACACAAAAACAAACATACTACAACAAATATAAACACATAATACAAAGAAGTGCACATTAAGAACATATAATTACATACACTAAAAGGAATAACCATCGAGATAGGAAAAGAACAATTTTACTCGTACTAAGAATCCAATGCTTACAAACAAATCATACGATAGTTACAAGTATGCATAAGTAGCTGAATTTTATCGGCGAGGAGGCATATAAATCACACATAATTCACAAACCAAGAATGATATCCAACAGTTAAAGATAACATGATTTGTAAAATATCATAAGATACTTTATTGTGACTAGTTCATGAATATTCTTATAGACTGCATTTCCATTCCTAACCAGAAGAGCAACCAAAAAAAATAAAAAGAATAAAAAGAGAGAGCAAATAGACATGCCTATTCACTGGAACATCTAATAACATAGAATTTGATATTAGAAGCGAAAAAAAAAACACAGAAATAAGCACGGGTACTTGAAGCTTCTTGCACTCATGCATACATACACAGATAATATTAACCAAGTATAACTGTCGTGCAGCCAAGGATGAGGTCTAGGCAAGGGATCAGGTAAGTGATACATATTAACAATATATAATGACATACTTCAGAAGTTTGAAGATAAGTATTGTCAACAAAAATTTTAAAAAAAAATCATTTTGAGAAAATAAGAACGCATACAAAGAAGCACAGATCTGACAGCATTTAGTATAACCACTAAGAAATTCGATGTGATTTCGAAACAAACCTTTCTTTGTAATATAGCAAAGAAATCTCGAGGCATAACCCTTTAAATAGAGCTACAAGCATTAATCAAATCCCCATCTTTGTTATATCACTTAACTTAAGAGTAAGGCATAACCCTTTAAATAACCTGCTGAAATTCCCCAACATTTAAAAGGAATTGTGTTAGCATTTTGCTAAAAAAAAAATAATAAAATCAACCAAAGCATTTTGCTAAAACATTTAAGAGGAAAGGGCAGAAAGGTGAAACAAATGCAACAAAACTTGAAATGCCAAGGAAAAAAGAACTGAGTCTATTAAGAAACATATCAGAGAAAAAAGATACAAAGGTAAAATTACAACATAACTGGAAAACAAAAGAACAAAGAAACCGAGAAGCTTCCTCTGTAGAGGAAACTACATTTCATTGTTCTCAGCCTACTTTTTCTCTTTTAACACAATAAAACCATATAAGAGAAATATAAAGGTAAAACTGCAACTAAACTAAAAAGGAAAAGAAACCAGGAATATATAGGCAATATGAATTCCAACTATTTTCTTGGCCTCCTTGTCCTTCTGGTTTAAATAATATGCAGACCAGATTATACAATTTGAGAACAAGAAAATCAACTAAAACACACTGGCATAACATACAAGAGAAAATAATACAAAGACAGAATTGCAACAAAACTAAAATGAAAAGGAAAAGGAAACCTGGAAACATTATAGGCAACCGTACTTCAACCTGAGAACCTTTGAAGGCAACCATATTGCATTTTCAGCCACCTTTTTGCTTTTAAGCCCATTAAAAGAATTACCAACTGAAATGCAGAGAAATTGCAAAGGGAAGGACCATGAAGCAAGTAAGCTTTGTAGGCAACCATACTTCAAGCCGAGAACCTTTGTAGGCAACCGTACTTCAAGCTAAGAACCTTTGTAGGCAAACCATATGTCATTTTATCAGTTTCCTTTCCTTTTTTAATTTTGAATAATTTGCCAGCCATTAAAAGAATTAACAACCCAAATGCAAAGAAATTGCAAAGGGAAGGACCATGAAGCAAGTAAGCTTTGTAGGCAACCATACTTCAAGCCGAGAACCTTTGTAGGCAACCTTACTTCAAGCCGAGAACCTTCGTAGGCAACCATACATCAAACCGAGAACCTTCGTAGGCAACCGTACTTCAAGCCGAGAACCTTCGTAGGCAACCATATGTCATGTTATCAGTTTCCTTCCCTTTTTTAATTTTGAATAATGCCAGCCATTAAAAGAATTACCAACCGAAATGCAAAGAAATTGCAAAGGGAAGGACCATGAAGCGAGTAAGCTTTGTAGGCAATCATACTTCAAGCCGAAAACCTTTGTAGGCAACTGTATTTCAAGCCGAGAACCTTTGTAGGCAACTGTATTTCAAGCTTTGTAGGCAATCATACTTCAAGCCGAAAACCTTTGTAGGCAACTGTATTTCAAGCCGAGAACCTTTGTAGGCAACCATAAGTCATGTTATCAGTTTCCTTCCCTCTTTTAATTTTGAATAATGCCAGCCATTAAAAGAATTACGGACCGAAATGCAAAGAAATTGCAAAGGGAAGGACCATGAAGCAAGTAAGCTTTGTAGGCAATCATACTTCAAGCCGAAAACCTTTGCAGGCAACTATATTTCAAGCCGAGAACTTTTGTAGGCAACCATATGTCATTTTATCGCTTTCCTTCCCTTTTTAAATTTTGAATAATTTTGCCAGCCATTAAAAGAATTACCAACCGAAATGCAAAGAAATTGCAAAGGGAAGGACTATGAAGCAAGAAGCTTTGTAGGCAACTATACTTCAAGCCGAGAACCTTTGTAGGCAACCGTATTTCAAGCCGAGAACCTTCGTAGGCAACCATATGTCCTTTTATCAGTTTCCTTCCCTTTTTTTAATTTTGAATAATTTGCCAATCTCTATTCTTTTCCCAACAGAAAAAAAATTCAACAAAAGCACTCTGGTGAAAATTATAAGAAAAAAATAGAAAAGTAAATAACAGAAAAACTGAAATGAGAGGGGAAAGAACTGCCAAAAATATTGCATCAAAACTGCAAAGAAAAGAAAAAAAGAAATGGAAAAGTTTTCTAGGCAGATCGTTCTTCAACCAATAACCATTACAGGCAACCATATTTCCGTTTATGTCTCCTTCCCTCTTTTTGGTTTTGGATAACTTGCTAGGCCACTTCACTTTCGCCAACAGAAAACTCAACTAACAAAACAAAAGTAAAAGGAAAAAGACACTAGCGGTATGAAAAATAGGAAAACGAAACCGAGAACCTTCTATAGGAAACAGCATTTGAGCCAAATCTTTTCGTCTCCTTTTCTCTTTCTTGGTTAATAACATTTCCTAACACTATATATAAAAATTACCAACGAAACACTGGACAAAAACAGCAAGTTAAAGCATCATATGAGAGAGAGAGAGAGAGAGAAATTCAAGGAGACAGAAGAAAAAGGAAGAGAAACTGAGAATCTTCATAGGCAACCATATTTTGAATTAAGAAAAAGGAAGAGAAACTGGACAAAAACAGCATATATAAATTGCTAACACTATATATAAATTGCCAACGAAACACTGGACAAAAACAGCATGTTAAAGCATCATATGAGATAGAGAGAAAAATTCTAAGAGATGGAAGAAAAAGGAAGAGAAACTGAGAATCTTTATAGGCAACCGTATTTCAAATTAAGAACCCTCCTAGGCTATGGGCATTTCAACCATTTCTCAGCTACTTTTTCCTTTCTCTATTCAAATAATTTGCTAACTGGATTGTATGGATGGTCAGAAAAAAAATCTGTTGAAACAATTTGTTAAAATTTAAACATAAAAAGAAAAAGATTAAAGAAGAAAAAGAAACCGAAAACCTTTATAAGAGAGGAAGAAATTCTGTTAAAGCATATAAGAGTGAGAGGGGGAAAAAAGGAGAGCTAAACAAAAACATTCTGTTAAAACATATGAAAGAGAGGGGAAAAAAAATGAAATTAAAAAAGAAAAGAAAATGAGAACCTTTATAGGAAACTGCCTTTCAAATTAAGTACCCTCAGCAACCGCATTTTAACTGTTTTCTCAGCTCCTTTTTCTTTTTACAGTTCAAATAATTTGCTAACTGGATTGTATGAATGATCAAAAAAAATCAGTTGAAACAATCTATTAATATACATAGAGAAAAAAGATAGAAAGGTTAAACTGCAAGTAAACAGAAAAGGTAAGAGAAGTGGAGAATCTTGATAGGCAACTATATAAAGCCACTGGACGCAACCATATCTCAACTGTTTCTCAATCTCCTTTTCCTCTCCTCTTCTGTTTAATCAATTTATTAACCATGTTGTCTAAATTGCCAAAACAAACTTAATCAAGACAGTTAAAACATGCAATACAAAAGATAAAAAAAAAAAATTCGACAAAACTGAAATTAAAATGGAAAAAGAAACCTGAGGACTTCCATAGGTAACTGTAATTCTACCAAGAACCTTCATAGGCACCAATATTTATTTCCCTCGTCTTCTCCTCCTTTTAATTGAGATATAATTAGACAACAGGTTTTATGAATTGTCATTAGAAAAAATTCAATCAAAATAGTCTCATAAAACATATAAAGTAAGATAGAAAAGTAAGGTTTCAATGAAACTGAAATGAAACGGAGAAAAAAAAAACTGAGAAACTTTACAGGCATTTCGTACTTCAAACTGAGAATAACCATGGCCGGCCCTTAAACCAACTATTCTCTCTCCTTTTCTCTGTTTACAAGCAAATAATTTGCAAGCTGGATTGTGTTGATTGCCAACAAGAAACCCAGACATTGTTGAGACATGTAAAGAAAGGCAACAGAAGGAAATCAATGAATCAAAAATGAAAAAGGAAAATCTTTTATTGGCAACTGTATTTCCAGCCAAGAACCTTTTGTAGGCATACCGTATTTCACTTTTTCAGCCTCCTTTTGACTTTACCCGTTCAATTAATATTTCAATAGATTATACAATTGCCAACAAGAAAAAGCACAATCAAAACATTTTATTCAAAAACATCTAAGAGAAAAAGACAGAAAGGTAAAATTGCTATGAACCTGAAATGGAAAGGAAAAAAAGAAACTAAGAACCTGTATAGGCAATTGTACTTAAAACCGAGAACCTGTGTAGGCAATTGTACTTAAAACTGAGAACCTTTATAGGCAATATTTCATTGTCTCGGCATACTTTTATTGTTTGCCGTTCAGATAATTTGCTACCCAGATCTTAATCAATTGCCAACAAACAAAAAAAAAAAGGAACACTCTGTAACAACATGTAACAACAAGATAGAAAGGTGCATTGCATCAAAACTAAAAGAAATGAGAACAAAATAGGGCAAGAAGCTTGCGCATTTCTATTTTAAATCAAGAAGATGATATGAACCGGACAAAAAGCTCAAGCAAAATACTTTCACGTAACTTATAAGAGGATAAAAATAGAAATGTAAAATTTTACAAATATATAGGAAATAAACTGAGAAGCAACTGTAGAACCTCTATAGGCAGTTTTTATTTCACTTCCTCACTCTCTCCTTTTTCCTTTTTTGCGTTCAAATAATTTAACCCATTATAAGCACTGCCGACAGAAAACTCCATCTAGAAACTTCGTCAAAACATATTAGAGAAAACAATATAAAGACACAATCTCAATGAAACTGAAATGAAATGGAAAAGGAGACAGAGAACCTTCATAGGCAACAATATTTCCCACTTCCTTATTGGCAACAGTATTTCATTTTTCTCAGTCTCCTTTCATCCTTTCCAGTTCCAATAATTTACCAACTAAATTATATGAATTGCTATAGAAGATCAACGAAAATATTGTTAAAACATACGGAAAAAAAAAGAGGTAAATTTGCAAATATACTGTAAAAGAGAAGGGGGAAAACCAAGAAGGGACCATTTATTGATAACCATATTTCAAAAAGAGGGTAACAATTTCTAAAAAAATTCTCCGTTGCTTCCCACTGTTTTGGTTCACCTTCTTTGCCAACCAGATTACATGAATTGCCAACAAAAAACCCAACAATACGTGAAAAAGAAGGAAGAAATCAAGAACCTTCACAAGCAACCCCAATAGCCGACAAAATAACTCAATCAAAGTACTCCGTCAAAATATATAAGAGATTAAGATAAATTAAAATTGCAAGAAAACTGGAAAATATAGAAAAATGATACCAACAACCACATGCTTGCAAAAATATAGCCTAGTATGAAACCCTATAACCCACAAAAATCAAACAGAGTATAAAAGAATCAAAGATCCACATGCCTATATCTAAAATAGAACCTAAAATTCGCATAAAATAAGGATTAATCGAGCAAATTACACAATTAATCATACAAGAAAAGGAATTGGGAAAGTGAATGCAAGCCTCACACGATGCCGTTTTTCTCTACGACGTTTCCTTCAAAGAATACGAGAACGCCTTCGTCACATCGTCACCCCAAGAAACCGAGAGAGAGAGAGAGAGAGAGAGAGAGAGAACCAAAACCGGATCTCGGGGTTGATACCTCCAATCGATTGGGAGAAGGCGATCGGAGAGGTGATACGAAACGACCTCGGAAACCCACAAACGCCATGAGAGGCGGAGAAGAGGGAAGGGGAAACCCTAGACTACGCGAGAACGACGACGCGATGCGACGCGGGAGACGGTGGGGGGGAGAGAGAGAGAGAGAGAGAGCAAAAGAGGTTGCGAAGCACCGACCTATTTATAGGGGACGGGGCCAAACTAGCCGTTAGGGGCTTTTATAAAGTAATGAGCCCGAATCCTAAATCATCTCGGATTGGTGCGGATCAAATTTAAAGTCGACCGTTATAACTTATAGCCGTTTATTGCACTACTGGTCCATAACTTTTATATTTTGCTTAAATTAAGTATCAATAGTCATCAACAATCTTAGCATTAATTTCTTAAATTTTTAAATTTCAAAAAATATTTAGTGGCACGCCGATCCATCGCTCAGGACATCGAGATTGACTTTTACTCTTGAGTGAAAATTTCACCGAATTGATAGTGAAAATTTTGCACAGTGATATTAGTTAATGCAAAACAACTAATTTCTTGGAAAAAATTTAGATGTCGCAAAAAAGATATTTTAAATGTTTATACTCAACAAAGCTTTCCAGGCAAGCTCTTGAAAGAGTATACAAAATCCTCATTCAATGTGCTATCAAAATTTAATTTCAAATTTTCAGCTATAAAGAATTTACTAAAATATAATTTTTAGATCATTAATTATCAATCTGGTTTGCTAATGTCATTGTTCTCCAAATATTATCTTCATGGATAATTAATATATTAGCATTAGCATACATAAAAGTGTAAATATTAAGGTGTATTAAGACATTAATAATTTATAAATTCCAGTTTAGTTTTGTATTTTAAAACCAAAAACCGTTCACGATCTAGCAATATATACTTATTTATTAATTTAATATTAAATATAATAAAAATTGTATATTCCAAGTGCAATATTTCTACATTATTTTTAGATATTATTTTATTATATATACTTAAAAATATATTCAAAGTACACATTACTTAAAACTAATGCACATTTCTAATAAAATTGTTGAAATATAAAATAAGAGAAATCTGATCGATTTTCATCAAATCCCGTTGGTTCACCAATTTAAGTCAAAAATCGATTTTAAGCTAATTTACTTTTATGAATTGAATCGAACTAATTTGAGCACTGGTTTGTAACCATAATAGAGTCCAATTTGGATAGAAACGTTTGTAACTCAAAAAAATAGTTTAGTTTGAGTCCCGATTATGCAATATCTTATTTTGAATCATTGTATCGTACTAAACAGATCTAGATAAACGCTGATTTTTTATCCGAGAATAGTAGTTCTCGGTTATCCCTACCAACATCTTTATTTTCTATATAAAACTATCTAAAATTGTTCTTATCCCCAGGAACAACTTAATTTTTATCCAAACACTATTTTTTTTATCCTCATATTTATATCTATCTCTATAATAATTAATTCTTGCTTATACCCAAACCAAACAGTACTCAGAAATATAAATCCCAGTGAATGAGAACAGATCATTGACATGTTCCCTTCTTTTTAATGTTTATTTTTTTCTTCTTCTTTCGTTTACATTTACAGATCACTGGACACGTCCGCACGTCACATTTATTTTTAATTATAGCTTGCTGGACTTGGCAGGTGAGACGTGGACCCCACATTGCATCCCGCCGTCCATTCCTGGACTCACGGCTCCTTCCAGAAAGTTCTCCCGTCCAACTCTATCATCCCAGTGGATTACAGTCTGCATACCCAAAATAAAATTAAAAAAAAAAGAAAAAAAAAAGAAAAAAGAATGCACTGAGTATATTACTGATGTGATATTTTTAATTAATAATTTTTTTTAAGTTGATATATTTTATCATAATTGATAAAAAAATATTTTTATTATATTATTTTTTAAAATAAAGAGATATTATTGGCTTGTTATTGATGATGTAGTATAAGTGTGATACAATAGATTTACTTACGTACCAGGTGTATTATCTATGAGATAAAAAAAAATAATCTGAATTATGAAAATTAATTATTTGATCTTTAAAAACTTTAATTTTATTTTTTTTAATTTATATAATTTGAGTCGGTCAACGATAGTTTAATTTTAAATTTTTAAACTAGTTATTTACTTAATAAATATTTATAATTACAAAAATTATATAAAAATATACTAACTAAATATATAAATATAAATGACACATTCAAATTTTGAAGTTAAACTATAATTAATTGACTTGAATCACATAAATTAAAATATTTGATAATAAAATTTAAATTTTAAAAGATCGAATAGTTAAATCAAAATAATTTAGAGTTAAGATGAGTCATCCGCTTCATTTAATTTTTTTGAAATAAACTTAGATAGAAATATAAAGCAATTACACTTTAAACTTAAAACCTTTGATTACTATAAGGGTGCGTTTGGTTCGCATTATGAAAGATTACTAGGAATAAAAGATATCCGAGAATCTTATTTCTATTAATCCTATTACTAAGAATGTAGAATTCCTGTGTTTGGTTCGGTAATATTAATTAGCCATATTATTTAATATTACAAAAAATATACAATTAATTAATTAATTAATTTAATTAATTTTAGATAATGTTACTAAAAAGGGAGAGAGAGTATAAGTTAGAGAGAGAGAGCATAATTAAAAAAATAGAAAGAAAAATATAGTCGAAATTAGGAGTGAGAGAGTTGAAATTTTAGAAAGAGAGAGAGAGAAAGAGAAAAAGTTGAATTTTAGAGAGAAAAATAAGTTTAGAGAGAGATATAAAGTTAGAGTGTAAAGAAAAATAATATCAGTTAGCCGGCGGGTAGAAAGAAAGAAAGAGATTAGACATATTATGATTACTCCAATCCATTAATATGAGGATACCCACCCTCCCTCAAGGGAATGAGATTAGTACTTTGGGGTCAATCTTATTCCCAAGTGAATCCAATATTATCAACTAGATTACTTAGCGCGTTTAGTCAAACATCGTCATATTTTTTTATTCCCATTGAATTACTAGGAATCTTTAAAGGATAACGCGAACCAAACGCACCCTAATTAAATTCTTAATCATAAGCACTAGATACGATCTGTATCTACAATGATATGTTAGAAATGAAACTTATATATTATATATATACACCGGGTGTAGGTAATAATTTCTCGCACATTTTGAAGTGTAAACTTTTTAAAACTTTTCTCAGGCCCCGAATCGAACCGCTTTTTAAATCGAAAGCGAAAGAAAGGGCCCCGACGCTTCGCGAATTTTTAAAAAAGCCCACTTTTAAAACACTTTCTTTTGTATTTAAAAAATGAGAACTTTTAAATTTAAATTTTTGAGTTGGAGCACGGTACGGGTTTGCTTAAACCATACACACAACTACGCGCTTTTGGGGAGAATTTTGGGTACGTTATCAACAGTTACTCTATTCGCCGCTCTTCGCTTCTCCCCGTTGTGAAGCATCATTATTACGTTTCTCGGTGGGTTTCGGAGATCGATCTCGCGCACTCTTCTTCGCGAAAACCCTAGTCGCAAGCGAAGAAACGAATCCGCGATCCTTCGATCCCCGTACTATAACCTCGGCGCGATCTCAGATCCGATCCCTCGTCTCCCAGATCGGATCTCTGGGAAAAATGGCCGACGATCCTGCTCCGGAGGCGGCGGAGAAGGCGGAGAAGGAGGCGGCGCCGCCGCCGGAGGCGAGGAAGAAGCAGCGGAGGGGGATTGTTTCGAGGATTTGGAGGGGGATCTTCGGAGGGAGGGGCGAGGACTACGAGAAGAGGTTGAAGTACCTGTCGAAGGAGGAGGCGTCGGTGCACGCGAGGATGAAGCGGAGGGCGCAAACGTCGCGGAGGATGGTTCGGAACCTCATCGTCTTCGCCGTGGTCGCTGAGGTGCGATTCTTGTCGATACCTAACTATCGAGCATAAGTTTGTGAAATAACTTAGTAGAATTATCTGCTTAATTACAAACTGTTTGTGGAACCTTATGCGTGCATAAACTTTGAGAGGATTATAGTTCAGGAAACTATAATTTGGGAGTTGGGGGTTGTTAAATCAATGTTGGCAATAAAAACTTTATGGTTTGAACTTTTAAGATCAGATCTTATGTTTTTCGAAATAGGAACTGAATCATCAGATATATCGAGTTTGCAGAAGATTCTAGCAAACAATGGAAAGAAACTTAATGACGAGCATAATTGGAAGTGCCCTAATTACACGCATTAGTAGTTAAGGTAGATATTTACTGATCTTTCAGAGAAATAGGTGAAAAAATGAATTAACGGTGTGCTTTAGGATAGCGATATTCAGATTTTGAATGTAGGAGTAACTTTTCTCTCTTAAGATTACCAAATTCATCGGGCCAGCCCTTATTTCATCTATTATACATCTATAATACATCAATAGATGAAAAGAAAATTCATCTCTAAAAACATGATAACACGTTCATTTCTGAAAATCACGTAAGTCGTGAAATCACTCAGATTAGATATGAAGTTTTAGTGTACATTAAGTTGGAAAATCATGCAACTTTGTGCAGCTCTGCTAGGTTATTTATGCTTGAATTTACTAGTACAACTTTAAGAGTTTTATAGTACAATTCACTGAAAGTTGGTTCCTATGGTTTAATATGTTTGTTTTTTAAATCAGGTTGTAGCTGTGGTTTATGCTATCATGGCAACAAGATCGGTAGATCTGAACTGGGAGATGCGGGCAGTGCGAATTCTGCCGATCTTTCTTATACCTGCTTTATCTTCTGTAATGTATTCAACATACGTACGCTTCACCAGGATGCGTAAATACCTCAAACTTTGTACTCCAAATATAGTCACTTGTTTTTATTACAGTACTGCTAACTTTGTTTAAATAGTTTTGCATTGTGTTTAACACAATTTTTACGAATCTTGGTCTTGTTGTCAACGGTTTTTTAATCAAATTTTACATTTCTTTTACCCGGACTACTTGGAAGCTGAACTACCACGTTTGGTGATTGTGAAAATTACACACATTCCGCATGTTTTACTATTCAAAACTTGGTTGACATGAGTGTTTGTCATCATTAAAGAGCTCACATATGAATCTTAAGCTGATTTCACAGAAGCATTAATCTTCTTGAGGACTTGAATTAGTTTTCTACTATTTTGTTTTCTATGCTGATGGATCTTCATTTGTATTCCTTTTTTTTTTTTGGTGTGTGCGTGAATTCTGCATATTAAGAGATCAGAACTACTTGTTTTGTGTTTCTGAAACATAGAAGAAATTTCCGTTTTTGTGGTTTCTTGGTTTTGCATTGTAAGCGTTAGGTCCTTTCTTAAGTGAGAACAGGGAAAGTGCAACTAAAATACTGTGCACTTTATAGTTATCTATATATTGTCTTTGTAGAAGGTGGATCAGGTGAAGAGACTGTTTAATATTTGCCTTTCACTATTAAAACATAACGTAGTTTCTCCCTTCTGTATGGTTAGCTATGTTGGACAAGGAATGTGAGATGTATAACAGAAGTAGCAAAATCACTCATTGATTGTAGTGTCCACGTTCTCTAGAATCCTGCAGTCATGGCTGAACTTTCTAATAAACTTCCAAGTCCCTTTTGGCGTGCCCTGTTGTCAATTTCGGTGCTAGCCTCTGGTCACCCTAAAGTATGATATATTGTTGCTTTCGCCATTTTTTATATGATTTTTCCCCTTATCTTTCATGTACAAATAAAGTTTCAGGAACTAAGAAAAATCATTTGTATCAAAAACTTGAAGTTTTACATGCAATAATTTAATATTTTGTATTGTATTATGTTAGCTTGCCTGCCCGTGTTTGATCTTAGGAAATCTGGCAGGTGATTTCAGTTTCACATATTAATGTAATCTTGATTTCTACAGTCAAATAATTCTGTTCGTGTTCCCACTTGTAGTCGATCGCAGGGACCAGAATATGCTCGAGCGCTTGCGAGCTGAGAGAAAGGCTAAGATTGATGAGCTCAAAGAGAGAACAAACTATTACACTACACAGCAACTTATTCAAGTAAGCAGCTAATTACTGCATACATATTCCGAAACCCTTGAAACATGAATTTACTATGTATCGACTTGGATTCATGCAGAAATATGACCTTGATCCAGCTGCAAAGGCTGCTGCAGCTACCGTTCTGGCGTCTAAGTTAGGAGCCGATGCTGGCTTGAAGGTATCTGTCGAAAGCGAGGCCAAAGACAGCACTAAATCGGCTAAAAGCAACGATGTTGAAATGGTGCAATCCAGTGGATTGAGAAATAGGAAACAAGGTCATGCAAGAAGTAATAGCGCCGGGAGCACCACGACAGATACTCAAGTTGTCACCAGAACCTCTAATGAACCTGGGGGAAACGATGGAGCAGCTGCAGTTCAATCATACAAGGTTGTGGAACACTATAAAGGCTCAGGAACTTATGACGGGGGATGGATTGCTCGAATCGCCGCATTGCTGGTGGGCGAGGATCCGTCACAGTCGTATGCTCTCATATGCGGCAATTGCCATATGCATAATGGTGCGTGCAATAAATTTCCTCTCCCTGTTTCTCGCGTGTCAAAAAGCATTTTGTTTTCTCCTCTTTCCTTTCCTAGATGATGCGAGATATTATCCGATTTCAGGGCTGGCGAGGAAAGAAGATTTCCCTCATATAACATATTATTGCCCACATTGTCACGCCCTGAACACATCAAAGCAAGACTCTGTATCCAGCTCCGACAGGACCACTCCGCTTGCTCCACTTGATGAAAATCATGCTTCTAATTCTAATGCCATTGCCACGGCCGAGAGTGAAATGATTAGCAACACAATCCAGGAGTAAGCTTTTGTAGCGGAGTGACGCAAAGTAATTGGTAAAGGTGCGGGGCAAGACTTATCACAACAGTGTGCCGAAGATTGATCAGTGTTACTTTTTCTTCGTGTGGTGAAATGAAACTGGTTTACCCTTGATGTGTATACTGTGGCAGGTTAGTGGTACTGTAAATTTCGGATCTTTTATTATAACTCCTAATGCAAACAGGAAACCAGTTTTGATAGTTCGAGCTATGAAATACCATGACTCTGAGATTCAGTGCAGGTGCTTTAAATTCTGCAATCGAATGTAATAGCAATTAGATGATGAACGACTCACGGATACATGAGGTCTTCTGATATGGTCTCTCTGCTTTGCCCTTCGCATTTGTTGCGGCGAAATCGCAGAAACTGCATCTTTCTTTGCAGTGCTGCTAGTACTGCTGCATTTGTGGGCCTCCAACCTGGGGGCTGCTTGTTATTTTTATCTTCAAATTATTTTTTCCTTTTTTTTTTTTTTAATGGTTAGTATGATTGACTATAGAAGGGTTTCAAGTAAAGAATCCTTGATTTAAAAAAATAATTTTAATTGAAGAATAGTATTTCAAGGCTCAGTATGTAGTTTCTCGCAAAATGCATTTCAATCGGAAGAAAATTTTGTAAACAGTTTGCGAACATTGAGGCTTCATTTGGAATTATAAAAATATTGTATTACGTGCGGTGAAAAAATACGATAACAAAATATGTTTTTCATATATTAATGAGCCGGTTATGATATCCAATTAAACATGCCCGAGCATAATATGTATTTTTATAAATTATGATATCCAATTAAACATGCCCGAGCATAATATGTATTTTTATAAATTACAGTGGTGATGTAAAATTTGAGATAATTTTACGTGTACTCTAGTAAAATTTGAGATAATTTTACGTATACTCCTCTAGTAACATGTAGTTTCATAAAATTGGTACAAATTCACTTATCCTTTCCTAGTGACTTCTACTAAAGATCAAACCTTTATTCCAGGTTCTTGGGATAAAGGTCCTCTTTTTTTTTTTCTCCAACAAAAAATATTTTAGGGTATTTTATACTTTACCACGATTGAATGTACCAACAAAGAGCTTTTTGCGCCTTACTACTATCAATTTTTTTTAAAATTTATTCCTCAATATCCAAAATATTCTTCTAAATTCTAATCCGTTAATATATTTAAAGGAATTTTTTGAAACCAGTAGAAATATTTTAATCATGCAGAGATAAATAAGATATCTTTTTTAAAGTATTGAAAATCATATTAGATATATTATTCCAAAAAAAATAAACATATATCCATGGAGGGTTCTGGAAAGGGAACTACGGATAAACTCAAAAAACAGCCAATAAACTACGTCATATACGTATACAAATACATACATATATATATATATATATATATATATATATACACATAGGTAGTTATATTATATTTTTGGTACAAATACTCGTATAGGAATGAATACCACTCATTGGCACGCTTGTACCGTACGTGCGTGTACAGAAGAATCCCTGTTTTTCATAGGAAGGGGCTGCTGAGGTACATTAACAGGGCTATTTATACCACAAAATTAATTAATTAAATTGCTCCAACAAAAAAAAACAAAGCAAAACCAAAAAAAAAAAGAAAAAAGAAAAAGAAGTGGTTGATAAGAGAAACCAATTTTTATTGGGAAAAATCTCGAGAACCAAAGTAAGTTTTTTTTTTCTTTTTCTTTTTTTGTAATTTTCTATATTCCTTTTTCTAGCATTTCTAATAAAACCAAGGTGGTGGGTATTCTTTCTCCTTCCGATACTTCCTTTTTTCTTTTTTTATATATATATATATATATGTAAGTAATTATTTGTGAAATGTTTGATTTGGATTAAAGTTGTGGTTTTTTTTTCTTTTTTTCCTTTTTTCTATATATATTTCTTTTTTTTAAAATTGGGAGGTTGATCCTGCTTTGGTTATTCTCTTTGGTTTAAGAATCATAGATTTTAGAATCAATAGCAACATGTTAATTGAGGAATAATGAGCTTTGATATCTCTTCATAATCCATATATTTTGGTAGATTTTTTTTTCCTTTTCCTGATATGTATTGATGTTTATTTTGGTAGATTTATGTATTAATCTACAAAAAAAAAAAGGAAAATAAAACTTGGCCTGAGCTTTTCTTTTCTTTTCTTTTTTCTTTTTTTTTTAACCCATCTGGATCACTTCTTTAACTGGGTTTCCTTAATAAATCAGAATGTTGTTTTTTGGTTTAAAAAAAATCAGGGGTATTATTGTAATTTTAGTGATGAGCTTGAGGTGCAAATTGATTAAGCCAATATGGTTAATTTGCAATTCTTTTTTATTAATTAATTTATGTATTAATAGTCTAGAAGGTCTCTCTCTCTTTTCTTTTTTTTGCTTTTTTTTCCCTTATTTTTTGTGACAAAATTAGTTTCTTTCTCTGTATGATAAAATGATTGTCCTTTTTCAAAATTTATTGCTCACAATTATTATTCTCTTATTTCACACACTGATTTGAATGATTGGGTTTCCCACGCCAAGCACACAACACAATTCCCCTTTGCTGATTCTTATTCAATGCCATGTTACATCCACATGATTTCTCATTAGGGGTCTAACAAAGTCATTTTCACTTACATAGGTACATCCCAAAATTCTATTTTTTTTAAAAAAAAAAATAATCAAGAGTCTGACCATTTACAATCTTATCCATCAGAGTCTTCTTATCTGAGATTCCAACCTGTAACCCTCCGTACCCTATCCAGGTACCTTTCCTTCAGAATCAGAGCCTTCTCACTTGAGATTCGAACTCGTGACCCTCTGTAACATATCCAGATGTCTTACCGTTATGACATCGGATTCGACCAGGTCGTATCAATTTGAGAAAGAAAGTCAAATCAAATGATCCCTTCCTCCACATCCAAGTCTTTTCTGACCTGTTCTTCCATGAAATCTCATGGTTAGCAGTGGCCTAAGCATGACCACCTCATGGTTTCTTAAAATGGTTTTCTATTTCTTACCTTTTCTTGGTCTCAAAGCTTTGTGTCTATATATGAGGCCCCAGTAATTCTCACCCTTTTCCTATTTTGGATCTTCTACATTGACCAACATACCCTTTTTGTATTGTATATCATTGGTCTTGTGCATTAGGTGACTTTTCCTGCTTCTTCCCTTGTATCTTCTTGCACTTAGAAGACCACATTTATTATAATGTGTAATCAGTTTACTTCTTACTATACTCTTGAGTTGTTGTTCTTTACCTTTGTGGACCAAAGAAAGAAAGGAGGCCAATGGAGGGAAAGGAATGGGAGGGCTGCGTCTGTCGGATGAGGAAGTGTGTTTCGGAGCTTCTGTCGATGGAGGAGGATTTGATCGACGATGACGACGAGGAGAGCGAGGATTCGTGGGATATCATCGGAAGAGACCTTCGACTCAAGGCCGCGTTCTTGTATTGTGATCTCAGCAGGGTGATCGCGAGTGCGAGAGACGAGCACAAGATGGCTCTCACTGATCTTGGCAACAAGCTCTTCCACTTCATGGAAGAGGTGGTAATTATATACTTTGGTGCTCTCTTTCTTGTACCTCAATAAATACATGAGAAAAGTGAAGGGTGTTTATTCTCCTCAATCTTTGTATTGGAAAACAGTATGTTGTTAGCTTCTATGTGACTAGAATCCTAGAAAGGTGGATAATTTCATGAACATGAAAAATTCAACTGGAGTTTGGGTCTCTTTCCTTTAAGACAACTTGAATGTATTTGAACCGCATGTCGGGATTAAAAGAACTGCTGCTTATGTAGCATTGGTCATAGTTGTTACCCATGTCTGGAGATCTTCATGTTCTGATATAAATACTCTTATCTGTACTACAGGTTACATGCAATATTGGTTAATTTACTGATTAAGATTGCAATTATAAATTAAGATGCGATTAAGTATTGTTTTGTGTTAAATGAGCAGCTGGACCACGCGGTGAAGAGTCGAAGCGTATCTCTGACGCAGATCTGCTACAGCGACACAACTCGTGCTCTGAAAGAATTGGTGTCTGCTCTCCAATCTTCTTATTAGCTTGGTTGTTTCAGTATTAGTCACACATGCATTGCAATTAGATGGAAGAAGAAGAAGAAGAAGAAGAAGAAGAAGAAGAGAAAAGAGCAAAATGGGCAGTTAGCTTTATGATTTTTTTGAAAGGAAAGCTGTGTTGATACTTGAGAGGAATGAGCAGCAGCACATGGAAGATGTAAATATTAGCTTACAAGGGCCTAAACTTGAAAGAAAAGATGGAAATTTTGTGAAGTGCTTATGGTTCACAATATTTGTCATTTTGGGCTTTTAATCCCAGATATAGTCATTATTTATCCTTAGAGAAAACAAAAAGAGAAAAACACAATTTGGTGTGCTTCTCAGGTTCAGAATCTCATTTTAACTTTCAGTCAGCTTCTCTGTAATATACTCAAATAGATGTTGTTACAGCGAAAGCAGAAGCAAAAGCAAGGTTAAACAAGCATTTACTGCAAGTACCATACATCACATGCAGATAGTATCAATGAAGTGATGTTATGAGCTTTAGCTTCACTCTTTCACAACAAAAGCCGGAAAAAAACAGCTGTAATAACCATGCATTCATAGACTGCTTTATACAAAAGGCTTATAAAAGTAAGAAGTAACAGTGAGAAGAAAAAACAAAAACAGCTCATACTAAAGGAAAGTCATTTTAAAAGATATCTAAACTATAATAAAACAAAATCAGCAATACAATGACTCAACACAAGAAGCTGAAACAGTGCTTACGGTGTTAGCGACACTTACAGCTGTTCTATACTGTAATTCCCACATACTGTGGGAGGAAATTTTGCACACATTTCGAACTCTTCATGAAATTTGGGCAAGAAAAAACAAAACGAAAAGTTCAACGCTGATAACGTAGAAATGTAGCAGAAAAAAGTAAATGCACAACAAATGTATGACTCACTGATTCGGCAAAAAGCTTTTCCTTTTCATTAAGATATATGTAGCTAACAGATCACTAGCTCTAAATATTCTATCGAGTTTAAATGTCGTCCTGAAGCGACGGACATCATCAAAAAGCTAAAGAATAACTTATCAGCAAGTAGAAAAAAAAATAATAATAATAATAGTGTAACCATTCTTTGAAGTCCTCTCTCTAATTGAGAATATACAAAGAGGCTCTAGCAAACAAAGCTCAAAAATTGGTGTCAGGTTGTAGTCGAAGCCCAAGAAATGCAGTGGCTTTTATTACCTCCTCGGTTTAGCACTTCGGATTCAGACACGGGTATTCTTTACAAGATCCTTTTGGTGGGCGGTGCGTGAGCTAAGGCGACAGCTCCCAACATATTCTACATTTACAGAAGCAAATTTTGCATATGAAGAGATCAAGTGCTCCTCCCGAGTCAGTTTACCAGCATCTCGGTTCGTCTTTCAAATACCTGTTGCTAGGTGGATGCACCTTCAAAGAGAAAATCAAATGTATATGAAGGTTTGTAGCAGCTTTGTACAGCATATTATCAGAAGTCGAAGGTATGAACTTTCGTAAAACAAATGGAGAGAGTACAACGATCAGAAAAAGGCACGATCAAAAACAACCTATGTTTAACAATTCCAAAGGTAACTAGATAGACAGACAGCTAGGTAACAACCTAACTCTTGCTAAACCCGGCAAATATACTTTTGGTTGTCCTGGTCTTCTATATTTCCATGTAATTAATAAATAATAAATATTTTCTCTCATGCGTAGTCCCTGACATATTTTCACCTTTCAATCAAATTTACGAGGACTGATGACTCATAAGATGACCTTGCAAACATATCTTCTTTTTCTTTATTGAGTAGAAACCTCGCAAACAATCTAATTTCATTTTCTGCTCAAAACAAGATTCAAGATGTGAAATTATCGTAAGACCTATGTTACTCCAAAAATATGTTGCTCTCGCATTCTATATTTAGATTTGTTTTTATTTTTCTAAGCAAAACAAATACAAATAGATAAATCAATTTGACATCAAAACAGGGCAAGAAGAAAATGGAGACTTACCATAGCAGCACCTGACAACATGGAATCAAGAAGTTTTTCATCCATCGAGATAGGCAATGGAGGCATCTTGCCCATAATACTAGGCATTTGACTCATACTGTCGAAAAAAGAAGAGCAAAGATTCAATCCAAATTAGCATTCATAGGCCCACGTCTGCTGATATGAGTATTTCATTATAAAATGATACTTTACCGATGTAGAACAGTTGTGATGTTCTTCCTCATGCAGTTGAATAGATCAATATTATTATGAATCTGACAAAAAGCAATGAAAGTATTGAGACGATATCATCAACTACTATATTTGTTACCAAAAATCTATGAAATCAAATGCTCAATGAAGCAGTCTTAAGATAATTTATTTTATCATAATTTAAAGGTACATATAAAGGAGATATTTATTGGAACAAATTCAAGTAGAGAGATAGAAATAAGATACAGTGACGAGGATTGAAATTTTTACCAGCAGTTGGCCATCTTTTCAAAATAGATAGGACAAGATGCCACCTAGGTTCAGCATCTGTTTTGCTGACTGCTGTTTTCTTTCTTTTTTGTACAGAAGCAAAGAAAGCTAAGCACATATGACTTTGCCGCAATCAAGCAGTATACCCAAATTGAGAATTAGAACACAAAAAGAAAATCTATAAAGTATTCAGTATCTGTCTTATAAAACCCTCAATCTGTCAGTAATAGTTTCCACATGCAACGAGGGAAGTAAAAATTTGCTGTTAATCCGTGAATATTGGTTTTCAACTATCCTTGTTATGTAGATTAAATAATATTTCGGGCAGTGTATGTAGTAACATAAGCTAAATATAAGAATTAAGATAGGGACCGAAAAAATGTGGGTCACATCAAATCAAAGAGGAGAGATTAAGATGGAAGGTAGCAAACCTGGCATCTATCAATATTTGCTGCGATCTGACTAAGAAGTCGAACATTTTCGTCCATTAGATGCTGTGTTGTACCGTCAATGACGGGGGCTACATATAGGAGGAGATGAAGTATGAAATCATAATAAGAAAAAAAAAAAAAAAACTTAATTCAAGGAGCAACGTAAAAGAGATCCAATAAGACAAACTTTTCACAAAAAAAAAAAGAAAAAGCCAATAGGACAACGCTGGCTAATGAGTCAGTGAAACAAGGAGGCCGTAAAATAAAAGTTGTTGAAGTAATGTAACAATATAATGAAAAGTTCATGAGGAAATCTGACATATTTTCCATTTCATGGTAATTTAAATAATCATGTGAACGGTGTTGAAACATATAGTTATATCACTAGTTCGACCTAACGCCAACGCAGAAGAAAAGTCCAAGGCCAATTAATTTAGTTTATATGTATGAATTCAGGGATAGAGTTACAGGAATTAGATTCATTCAACAAAGTGTAGACATGAAAAAAAGCAAATGTAGTAAACTGCAGATATATGATAGGGAATGGCGAAAATGTATGTCACTTGGTTGAGAATTAACAATCATAATTTGAAAGCGTAAAGCCGAAAAAAAGATCCAATTCATTCATTCATAAGAAAGTCTCCAAAGCTAAGATGAAAAGAAATAAGAATATTGCACAAATCATACTAATAGGGTATCTTAATGTTGAGTTGTATGAATACCCAACCCCAGCTATTGCACCAGTTAAAATGCTCGTTCAAAGAACAAACAATTATAGATTATTACACAAAGGAAAACAAATATAGGATACATCCTAGTTACACATTGTATTAACTGGCATGCATAAACTAAATATTACAAGCAAGGAAGAAAAGATAAATTGCAATATCATACCAAATAAAATACAAATTCAGTTGAATCATCACAAGATCAAACTACCAACCTTCATGTAAAAATTGGTTATTGTGGTTAGTGTTATGCATCATATAGGAAGAGGCTGTATTTGTTTCTGGCTGAATGGAATAAGTGTTGGCCCATAAGGAAGGCTCCACCATCTTTTCCTAAGAAAGAGCCAGCATTAGAATAATGCGCCATATATCAAAAAACATAGCAAAAATATTTCAAAGCTTTTAAACGAAGGAGGGAACATCCCCAGCTTACTAGCAAACTTTAAATTTAATTTTTCATCCCAAAAAGAGTCAACAGAAATCATAACCGTATAACTTGTCTTTGGATCAAAATATCATAAAATGAATCAAAAAGCCATATATAAATTCTTTGTTTAATAATTTTATAATTCTTTCCTCCTATAAGACAGTGATGAACAAGATCCAAAACAGATGTACAAAATGAATATTCTCATACAGAATGGAGATAGACCTAACAAAGCAGAAACTTACACATCTAATGTTGAACGAAAATATTACAATCTTTTTACACTAGATTTTCAAGAAAATATGATAAAATAGATCAATTCACAAGTAATAAGGAAATAACGTACAAAGTTTATTAAAGTGAAAAAAGATTGTTACCTTCCTATCTTTGATCTTCTTTCCCACATGGTGTTCTTCCTGCTTTCTTCGCTTGCTATTTTCCTTCTTCTACAAATATCACTAGGTAAGTAAGCAGTACTGATTTTAGTGGTCGAAAAAGTCAACTTAAGTTGAACACAAACAAAACAATTTAGGATTATAAAATATTAAATTAGCAGGAATAGTTCTCAAGTGCTAGACTCCAAAAATACAAAATTCATCTGGGAAGCTAACGAATAACAAACTTAGTCATACAAAAGTTACCTAGGAAGTTAATGAAAATGCCAAACTATCAAACAACTGTAAGAATTCTTTTTGCAATTAATAATAACTTATGACACAGCATGCTGAGGACAAGCATATCTCTGTATTGATACACGGACAGTTGGTGGACATTCTCAATTCTAAAAAATGAAGAACCAGATTACATACTTATTTCTGCAGTACATTCAATGCCAATTTGCATTTACCCCCCAGGACTGGCCTAGTAAGGTAGTAACATGTAATAGTCTATCAAGAATTTACTTAGATTAAAAACACTTGCTCCTTCTCGTTGCTCACAAATATGAAGTATTTGACCGCTCCGACTTGCGATATTCTTGTTTAACAAAAGATTAATGATGGAGGGATAAATAGAAGCCTTTTCAACTATTTAGGATTCATGAACACACGCACTGTATGTTTCTTAGAGAACATCTAATTTGGTGATTCTGTCATTCACGACTTTGCAAAAGGAACCAAGCTAATCCAAAAATGAGAAGGTAAGATAATCGTATAGGATAAGACTTTTGACAAATAGAAGAAATCAAGGTGACCCTTTATACAGAAATAAGTGAAGAGATATGCATTTCACAGGACGAATTATGGACTCACCATCATCCACTGGCACCTCATGGCAACATCCCTTACAGTCTTTTCAGGTAGCAAAGCTGCTATCTTGATATACTTCATGATACTGGGTTCGCTAGCAAATCTGAAAATTCGTCGAAGGTAAGTGCTAAACGGCACACGAATAACAATAGAAAATTAATATGCTTGCAAAAGGAAAGCAGAAAACTGATCCAATATTTGACTCAACTTTACTACATCATGAATGTGCCGACACCTTTGTTGCACGAAAAGGGAGACAAATTTTATTCACGTAGAAGCGTAAATAATTAAGCGAAAGTAATAGCAAGCATGTTAGCATTAAGATTAAAGGTAAATTAGAACAAATAAGTAAAAATACCTATCAAGGCCCTCCTTGAGCAATGCTAATTCTTGATTAGACCAATCCACAGCCAACATCGCTCCGTGCTTGAGGCCATGCGCTGGCTCAACAAGCAAATTACTGGGAGGATTCACGGGAGAAGGAGAAATCATCGAACAGGTGGTGGCGTTCACCATCCCAGGCATCGCAGGCATCCCGGGTGCGCTGTTAACCGCGATCGAACAGTTCATGCTCCCAGGAATGATTCCGACCTCGCCTTTCAATCCGCTCGGCTGGAAAGAAACCATGCGTTGATTGCAGAAGGATTGGGGGAAAACCCCAAAATTCATGTTAGGATCCGCCGCCATCTGCATACCAGAAAAGGGCAAGAAATTCCCCCAACCAAAGTTGATCTTTCAAAGCTCCTCCCAAACCCTCATCACCAAAAATTCCTTTTTTGAGGGCACTTCTCTTAAATCTCCACTTCTAAAGACCGAATTTTGTGACAAATTTCGATGATTTCCCCACGCAACTCTCAGAATTCCGTCACGATCACCACAAAATTTGCCGAAAACAGCTCTAGGGTTCACAATTTCCACTTCGCCCTTCTCCAAACCGACTCAATCAAACGCCTCAAACCCTACAAAAATTCAAAAAGACGCAACCTTTACCATCAAACTCCGCCGCCAACAACCAGGAAACATCAATTTCATCTCCTAAAACGAATCAAAACGCGGTTTTGCGAAAAACCCACTTGAATTCACACTTCAAAACCCCCGAAAAAGCCCCAAGAAAGAGCTACCACCGGGAGAAAACGAGCACACAAGGGAAGGATTGAAGAGAACACAATTGAACTTGATTAGAGAGAGAGATGAAACCTCGCAATGTGTATGATCCTCTTCTCAAGGGAACCAATTTTGAGGGGCTCTCCTAGGGTTACTACGCTCTCCTCTCCTCTCCTCTCGCCACCTACTTTTGTTGCTATGGTGCCGCCCCAGCTTTTCCCCTTGCCAATGAGAAGGGAAAGAAGGGGAAAAGGAGAAAGACGAAGCCTCTTCCTTTTCTACATTATATAATTATTATATATATATATATATATATATATAATATAGTAATACTATTTATAGTAATAATAAGGGAAAACTTTAAAAACCCTCCTTGTGGTTTCAATTTTTTTCACTTTAGTACCCTGTGGTTTAAAGTGTATCAAGTTAGTACCCTGTGGTTTTTTAAATCACAGGATACTAAAGTGATAAAGTGTAAAACCACAGGATACTAAAGTGATAAAGTGCAAAACCACATGGTACTAACTTGATACACTTTAAACCACAGGGTATTAAAGTGATAAAGTGAGAAACCACAGGGTACTAACTTGATACACTTTAAACCACAGGGTACTAAAGTGATAAAGTGAGAAACCACAGGGTACTAACTTGATAAACTTTAAACCACAGGGTACTAAAATGAGAAAGTGTGAAACCACAGGGAGGGTTTTTGAAGTTTTCCCTAATAATAATAGTAGAGAAAAGAAGGAAATGGTAATGCGGGTAAAAATGCGTGGAGACCCCTCGTCTATAGGTCATTTTCAAATATACCCATTATTTTTTCTGAAGGGTAAACTTTATATATGGAACTTATGATCCAACGGTTTGATTTTAGCCATTTGATGACTTTTAAAATTCAACATATTTTATATAATTTATATAAGTATAATTTTATTGAAATAAGTATTGAGTCTAAAATTTATAAAAAAATTATCAAATAATTTTTATCAGATAAATTAAAAGGATGGATACTGAATTAAATTATTAAAAAAATTGGATAGTTGAATCAAAACAAGTTAACTCTATATATTTTTACCCTTTTTTTTATGAGACCGCTCAACTTCTAGTTTTTTTTTTATTTAGATTTTTACTCCTTCATGCGCTTACTAGTTTTTTTTTATAATTTCTTACTTAAAGCTCATGTAGCAAATTTTAGTTCTTTTTGTTGTTTTAATTTACTACTAAAAAAATTTCTTACTTAAAACTCATGTAGCAAATTTTCGTTCTTTTTGTTGTTTTAATTTACTATTTCGTCCATAAATTAAATTATTTTTTTTATAAATTGTAGCAGCCATCTAATTAAATTCTTCGGTATTAATAAAATATTATAAAATATGTATGTAGACACAACAATATTCATTTCGAAAAAGGGGCTAATATAAGAGTTAATTGCAGCACTGGTCCCCAACCTACACCCCATTTTTTTTTATTTTGGTTCGAAATATTTATTTTTCTTTAATTAGATCTTTAACTTTTAGAATTAATTGCAATATAGGTTTCTAATTTTTTTTTCTTTTTTTTTGTACTTTAGTCCCTAGTCTCTACTTCCCTGCATCCAATGTCCACAGCAGCGTAATTTGATGACCCTCAGTATCTTTCTATCTGTCTACAAGTATCTCAATATTACACTCGATACCTGATGTCTCTTTTGAAGTATTTGACATCCTTAATATCGAGCAAAGAGTGCCACTGTACTCTTTCAGTAATTAAAATAATATAGTATCGAGATTAAGGGCGCTATTGGATCGTGGTCATGATTTTTGTTAGCAAGCAGAATTTTATTGGAGTTGACATGACTTATTTTATTAACTATTACTAATTTTGATCAAACTATCTGATCTATACAAATTAGATTTTACTACTAACTATTTAATTTATTTAATTTGAGCCAGTTAGTCCCTCTAACTATGTAATTCGTGCAACTGTAAATTTATTAATATAAGCAATCTGTTTAAATTTTACATCCAAAAAGCTATTAAATTGTTTACATCAAACAAATTAAAAGATTGAATACTAAAACTAAAATTTTTAAAAAATTGATGTCAAATCAAAATAATTTATCGTACTGTCAAGTTTTATGCTTGTTTTTTCCCCAATAAAATGCAACGGTGAAGAAGAGTCCGGCTTGTATATTATTGGTACAACAGAAGCCTCCGTGCTATCAAGTTATTTTTGATGATACAGCTTCCAAATCAATAATCTGCTCAAGTTATACTTGATTTACACTATGGAAAGTATTTGAAAACTAAATTTTATAATTTTTTGATATCATTTATCTATCAAACGAGTAGTCTAAAAATAAACGACTAAAAATAAAAATATTATAAAAAATAATGATAAAATACTTGAATTTAAAATTAGAGGTATTGATCATACTTTAAATAGTAAAAAAAAATTCTATAAAATTTTTATTAAATTTGGATTATTTTACACCGTTAAATTCACAAACGTATCACATCGGCTATTAAAATTATCTTTTTGTGACCTTTTGATCACTAGCCAAATAATGTCGAAAAATTACAAAATTTAGTTTTCAAATATTATAGATCAAATCTAACGGAGCAGATTTTATTGTAATCCGCATCATCGAAAACAATTCGATAGCACGGAAGTCTCTATATTACTGATAGTATACCAGCCTAGTTCTGAGAAAAGCTTCAACAGCAAAATGTAGCCACCAAACGACAATAGTGTAAAGATTAGGGACCAATTTGCAATTAACCCCAGTAGTAATAATAAGGAGAGAAAGAGAAGGTTGAGATCTCGCACCAGTCCCGAGACAAGCACAGAAGGCCAATTATTGTAGAGGCGTCTTCCTTCTTTCTTTTTTTATCTTTTTTTTTTTTTTTTACTCCTTTCTTTTCTTTTCTTTTCTTTTTTTCTCTTTCTAAAGTCCAACTTCTTTTTCTCCATCTCTTTCACCTCATCATTCTCTAAATTTTATTATTTATTATTTTTTAAAAAAAAATAGACTTTCAAACTAGAACGACAGATCCGTAACCAGCAATCAAGTTTTTTATCGCTTGTGCTAGACATGATCAGTTATTTTTTTATACAAAAATTATAAATTTTCTAATCCATCAACTATTAGTAGATATTTGACTAAATTATAGAAAACCTCTCTATTAATACCTGCTCTTTCGCTTTCTCCTATGTCATTCAAAAATCTAAGCTAAAAAATAAAAAATATTCATAGGGAGTACGCTGTGATAAAAAAATCAAATTGTTCATAATCTTCTTTAGGATGGCGTGGACGGAAAGGTGGGCGAGGACGAGGGTGAGGCGGCGGAGGTAGGCGAGGGTGTGTGTGGGCATGGACAAAGAGGGTGAGGCGGCGCGGCCGAGAATGAGCAAGGAAGAGGGTTTCAGGAATATTTTAGGTATAAAAAAATATAATATAAACGAAACCCTAACAGAATACTGACGGCGGGGGTCAAAGTGAATATTTTTTATTTTTTAAAAGAACAAAATATAAATTTTTGAATGATACGAAGAGATGGTGAAAAAATGGATATTAATAGAAAATTTTTCTATAACTTAGCTTTATTTTGATTACTCTATTAAGTGCGTGATAACTAAAAAAGTTTAGAATACTTGTAAAAAAGTGAAAGTGAGATACTGATCCTCAAAAATGTATAATTTCTATTTGATATTTTAAATTTTACTGTAACAAAAAAGCGACTGGAGTTATAAATATACTATATATATATTCTACAACAGAGTCAGATATTTGTTCCTCACATCCAAAACCAAAACGCTAATAGTGCGGTGATAAGACACTTGCGTTTATGTAAAGCATATGTCAAAGCTGTTGCACAGCTTTTAGTATAAAATATATTATAGAGCATCATTAAATAATATTACTACATGAGCTCTACTCTTATTATGTATCCAAGAGATGGATCAATAAGTAAACTGCTTATGATTAGTCTCAGCATCTCTACTCATGTACATAATAAATATTAGATGAACTATACAATTTGCGCTGACTAAAACAATAAACAAAATCGAAAAAATCGAGCTAAGAATTTCTCTGACTAGTCGTCTGAGGGTGCTTGTGTTAAAAATAAGATCAAATTATCAGATTGTTAATCAATGTGGATTTTAATTTTTCATAGTTATCCATATGTACAAGTTGAGCACTATAAAGAGACTACAATTACGTAGAACAACCGTGTCCTAAACTTTTTTAGGATTCTCCATCTTAATAAAGATAATTTTATTTTTCTATTTGTATTTTTATTTTGTTGCTGATTACCGTCATAAAGCTTGCGCTTGGTTTTGTTATCGTATTACCAAAATATCGATATAGTAGAAAGCGACAAGAGAATCTTGTTAGGTAACTGAGGTGATTAAAATCAAATACACGACAGAACAAATTAATTATCCAAAATCTGTTTCTGCAAAAGTGATAATTTTGATTTTTTTTTTTGTTACTGTGCTTGTCCTTTTCTCTTTTATTCTTTTCCTTTTATTTTTTTTTTTTTTCTACAGGAATTTTCTAGCTGCAACTGGGGTGGGTGCTCATTCCATATATATATATATATATATATATATATATACCATTCCACTCCCACCACCTCTTTTGCTTTTGCATGTGTTAGCAAAACAAACCCTCCTATTCCACAAAATTACATAAATGTCATTAAGTAAAAAAGGGGCACCATGGGAATCACAGTATTAGGTGTGATAATAATTGGGGTTCATTGTTTTCAGTGCTCTCAACAGGTGCATTTTTTGGGTTGATTCACATGCATCCCCAAAAAATAATATAAATAAAAATAATGATAATAATAGTAACAATAATAATTTATGATAATGATGAAAAAGAGGAGGTCAAATTCTCCCACTAGTACATATTGGGAGATTGGAATCTGCTTTGGAATTGGATCCTCTACTGTTCTCAGATGCCAAAATATCTTCTTCTTTTTCTTTTTTTTTTGGGAGAAAAGGAAGCTGATTCCTTTTTTTTAATATATAAAATGATACTTTTAGAGCTTTTTTTCATTTTATAATTGGCTATTTAATTTTGTGAATAGTTCATAATATGTATTCAATTTTCTTTAAGAGAAATATCATTAAATCTTTTCATTTTTCACTGTTTGTTGACTATAACAAATCTGATTTTTCTATAGTAAAAATAATTTTAATTAAATCTGATTTATTTTGCAGCCATATATAGTAATTACGTTGAGACTTGAACAATGTGCTCGTAATTTGAGATTCTTATGTTTCGGGATAGCTTCTAGTGCCAGATTATTAGGGTATCGAAACGATCACGTGAAGGGAATACTATAATTGTAACACTGATTTAGATTTGATAGATTATGTAAGATGCAATAATTCTACCATCTGTGCTGGCCAGCAATATGTGGGACTATACGGTGGCTTAAGAATTTTTCTTTGATTTTGCTCCTTTGGGGAGGGTCGAAAAAGATACAGTAATATGTGGGACTATACAGTGTGCTGGTCGATCGACAGATTGAAGCCAAAATGAAGATATAAATTGAGAACAAATTTGGATCTCAAAAGCAGACACATGAGTTCACAAATTTAGCACGTGAATTCTGAGTTGTTACATATGCTTAATCTCGCTTGATTTTATGTCAATTGCGAGATCACTCAGAATGCATTACACATAACAACTCAGATAGCGCCGCTAGTTCGGCGATCAATTTGTATACGTAAAATATAACTTACTATTTACACAGTGATTAAAAAATCACTACAGGATAGTTTCAAACAGATTTGATTGGCCCCGCTTTATCAAAAATATCACAAGTAAAATTTTCACAAAATTTCAATTAGATTTGAATTCAAGGACAATTAATAAAAAAAATTTGATGGACGCATCTCATTAAGACGCATCATTAGATATTTACTAACACTAATTTTCATTTTCAAACTCTCAATACGAGAATAACACATAATTTTTCTAAAATATAATTTTTAAAAAATTATTATATTGGTAAAAAAAAAAAATAATAAAGCTACGGCGTGACGCAATGCGCGCGCAAACGCTTTCGCGGCTTCGATTCCGTATACGCCACGTGTCGACTCGTGGTATATCCACGTCAGCAGTTAAACTGGTTTAAAATTTACCAAACGTGAGCAATTGCGGAGCGGGGCCCACGCGCCAGCGCGGCACGCACTGGTTGGATGGTACCTGCGAGGACCAGCCAGTTATGACGCGCCACGTTGCGGATTCCTATTGGCCGGTGGAGGCGGCGGGGATGGAAATAGTAAAGGCGTTCACGTGGGTTAGCGTGGGTCGTGTGGTTTTTATATGCGAGCTAAAAGTGCGTGGAGACCACCAAGATTCTAGGATATCTCAAATAGGCCCCTCAAGTAGGGATTAAATATGAAAATGAATTGGATGTGGATCATATAGTGCGTGCCTATTTCATATTTTTATATTAATATTTTTATGTCCTATTTGAATTCGGAGTACTTGGATATTGATCGGATACTAAAATTTAAATTCATAACCCACAAAAATAAATTTCGATATTAAATGAACGTGGATGTAAGTTGAATATTTAATAAATAAATATGAGGAAAGGCAAAAAAATTACCATCACATATTTAATTTTTTTTTAAATTACTAAAAAATAAAGCCAAATATGACTCCGAAGGTATGTTACATGTTGAAAACGTAGCAAAACTAATTTTTAATTCAGATAATTGGAATTTGAATATGAATCCAAATTCAAAGAAAAATAGTGAACCCGGATATGAATCTAAACCCAAAAAAGAAAATTTAATTCAAAATTCGAAACCCGAGTTCGGGTGACAGAATTCTAATCCATATCTGTACGAATTTAGAGTCGGGTTGGGTCATGTAATATTCCATCCATTTTCATCCTTGTCATTATTAACACGTCCGCAAATTTAAAATTTCGTAAGCCGGATTAAATTAAAAATTCTATTAATTTTATTGGTAAATTCGTTAAATTTAGCAACTTAAGTTACTTTTTGGAAAACAAAACTAGGCTATTAACAGTCAATAGTAAATATGATAAAAATTTTAACTTAATTTAAGTATAAAACTTTTTTTTTTAAAAAAAAAAAGAAAAGCGAGGGTTCCAATCAAAATAAAAATAGTTGAGGGGTAAGGAGAGGTGTGGGGCCCACAGAAAATGGGGGCCCACGTGTCAGTATCACGGCTGTGGGTGTACTCGCTTTGGGGAAAAAGGGGAGCACTATCACCACTCAAATAGTGTTACTGTAAAATAAATAAATAAATAAATAAATAAATAAAATAAAATAAAAGTTAGGGTATTTGGAGTGTAATGTGAATCCCAAAAAGGGAGTGTGGACTCCATTGTGGGGATTTTGAGTGGAATTGATGACGCGTCCTTTTTCTACTCCTTAAATAGAATTAAAAAAAAAAAAGAGAGAGATTTCTCCGCAATGTAAAAATATATTTTCAATCACTATCTTAAAATCTCTTGAATTATATTTAATATCTTATTAGCCGATTTTTGAGGATCCAATTTTGAAATAAGATAAATGAATTAATGCTAAGAAAAAAAAATTAAAAAAAGGGGTAAAATGTAATAATAATATTATTAATAAATAGTACCTTAATTTGATTGCTCAGGAGGCCACATGAGATACAGGTGATGTTTCTCCACCAGGAAGTAAAAAAGTAGAATCATGGCCTCCATCAAAGATTCCAACTGGCTTAAAAGAGATGTGAAGAGCCAGTGCCCAAATCATTGGACCACGAAAAAATATTCGTTCGAAGCCCGTTTGTCGTGCCGCAGTTTCTACAGAAGTACTGTTTGAATCGAACTGAAGAGAGCTGTCTCATTATAATCTGTTCGACACACCTTGATTATAACTTTCGTTATAGTAAAGATTCAATTTCTCATGCGATAAGCTCTATATGCTTTGAAGCAGCACTATATTAATACTTCTTTGAAAGTATCCTTAGAAGCACGTAATTATTCGGGCTTCTGCATTTGAAGCTCAGTATGTTACTTCTGCTACAGCAAGAAGCGAGCTCTTCATATCGCTATTTCTGCACGGAGCACTACATTGAAGCTACTGTTGGTGAACGCAGAAACGTACGTGGAGGTAAACAAATCTATTATGAAACACTTGACCTTCTTGAAGCACAGAAGATGTTTCAGAAACTGGGCCAAATAGATTGTTAGTGCGCGAAATGTACGGCGAGGTGTATCTTCCAAAAGCATACTCAGCACCTCATCTTGATGCTATTCAGTGCTGGTAGCCACTACAACCACACTGGATGGACTCTTTTGCACAAGTTAAATGAAGTTGGGGCCCCACCATAGTCCTTTGCTTATACTAGCCAAATTGGGGTTGTTTCTCTAAGAAGCAAAGCAAAAGAAAAAGATGAAAAGAAAAGGAAAAAAAAAACTAGTTCATTGAGCAACATTTTTCAAAAAGGATCCATGCTCTCCCTTTTCTAAAGCTTGTGTGCTGCACCTTTTAAGCAGATGTAACATATTAGACCAGACAATAAGAATAAATTACTTGAGAGTGACCAAGGTATATTTTCAAGCGCAACAAAATACTACTACTACTTCTACAAAAACAAAAAAGACTACAAAAATGATTTGTGAAACAACCGCTATTAATATTTATATTCATTTCATGCTTGGACTCGCGACTTGTGTATGGACTCAAGATATAGTCTTTCTGCTCTGATATCATGCACAATAATAGTTATTCTCTAAAAAGCTTAAACTATCAATGATCAGTATTTTAATATCTATATCCGCCAAGGGTATGTTTGTTTCAACGTAAGTAGACTTGGGGTGGAAGTGGACTTTGGGTTGAAGTGGAGTTGGGGTGAAAATTAGTTCACTTCTGCTGTTTGTTTCTAACTGTGGAAGTGCAGTTCTGCGAGTTCTGTTGTTTGTTTGGTAGGAAGTAGATGACGTAAAAAGTGTAGCTCTCCACCCCCGGTATACTTACCCCCAAAGTGATATCATTGTCTATTTTGTAACTTATAGTGAATAATATATTATAATAAATAAAAATTAATATAATTATATATGTATATAATTATATATATGTATAATTATAAAATAAAATTTTTAAAAAATATATTATTTGTTTGCATATAAATTATAATAATGCAACAAATAAAATTCTAAAGTTAAAAAATTATTAACATTTAACAAATTCATTTTTCATCATTTTCTAAATATACAAATTAAACAAAAAATATATTAAAGTTTACCTAATCAAATTTGATCATATTTTAGAAGAGGTAATCCTAACACATCAATTCATTCTTGCATTTTTTTTCACTTCACCGGAATTGACTTCGCCCCATGGGAGGGCGAAGTCAAGTTCACTAGTTTAGGTGAATTGGACTTTCGGGCGTAATAAAATTACGGTGAACCAAACAGCGGAAGTGGTCAGTTTTCACCGAAAATCACTTCCCCCGTCCCACTTCCACCCCACTTCCCTCGAAACAAACAGGCCCCAAGAGTTTATAAAGAGGAGACTACTGTTAACTTCGGCGGAATCCTCGATTTAGTTAGGAAATAAATCGACGATAAAACAAATAAAAGTTGAGCAGATGCCAATTTATTAAAACAATATGAAGTTGAGTGTGGTCTCTTCACTCTTTTTGCCAAAAACAAAAAAGAAACCAACTTGACAAAATTATAGAACGAGCTTACCAACCTGATGATGTCAAACTCCACTCTTCAACAGGAAAGTGGTCCATGTGTTATGTAGCATCAGGAGAAACCACAATTAAGATATCAAAGCAACAAAGCTAAAGAGATTTGAAGCAATTCTAGTGAAAGTACTACATTGGAAGGTCCTTGAAAACCACTATATATGGAGATTTATTGAGTCCACTTCAATGTCCACCTAAAGAATGAATCCAACTTAAGAGAGAAAAGTACACCCACCAATATAACTAGTCACCCTTACATCATAAAGTTTAAGCAAAAGATCCAAAATCACTTTCTCTTTTCCTTTTCCTAAAAACAAAAGTTAACCCAGAAATTCGATTCCATGAATCGTGCTTTTCGAGCATCTTATGATGAAGTAGAATCTAAAGATGTTCGTTTCGAGCATCGGAACGGTCAAATTGTGCAGCAGAATCTCACTACGCTCCTCGAAGAGCACCGATCTCGGGAAAGAGTAGCACATAAGTTTACATCAATTGCAAAGATGATTTTAGTGCCTTGGCAACAAAGAAAGGTAGCAAGTGCTTCTTTGTTTTGATTCGTCGAGTTGCAGGAAAATAGAGGAGGTTAAGATTGTGGTGAGTGTATAAAGGTGGAAAATTTTAGAGTTTAGCACTTAAAGAACCAACTTTACTTGTGATCCTATTTAGCAAACAAGAAAGCAGATAAATTTTCAATGGTATCAAGTCCAAAGTTTAATGATCTCAAATTCAAATTATGGTATCCAAATTGAGATAAAGAAACATAATAAATAAATGTTTTCTTTATCTAAATACAAAAAATCATTTTGAAAATTTAAATCTAGATTTTGTGGCTTCGGTGAACTAGCTCATCAATAGGACATAAACGAAACTCTAAAGGAACACTAACGGCGGAGGTCAAAGTGAGGAGGATAAAGTATAGCTTTTTGAATGACAGGGGAAAAATGAAAAAGCGGGCATTGACCGAAGGGTTTTCTGTAATTTAGCCAAAAAAATACTTGTAAAAATAAAAAAGGAAAATAGAATTAAAACACATTGGCACAATTAATTTCTTGTAAACAGCTTCATAAAAAATTTGAAGGAACTAAAATAAAAGACAATTTATTGGAGTGGTGATTCCTAAAATTTTATCACCCTAAGGTACAATTTTTTGTCAATCCAAAGAGGGAATTGCATACAAACATATAACAAATATGGAGTTGTGATTCCCTAAGTGAGCCCATTATGCACTAAAAAACGCATCATAACAAGCTTTGACATTATGGGCCTGGGCCCTAGGCCCTGGGCTCAAGCCTCATTTACTTAAAAACTATATTGGGCATTTTGAAATAGGTAGTAATTTCACAATCTAATTTATAAGTGCTTTTAAAATAGATATTCAAAATTTAAAAAATTTTGGTTTTAATATATAATATAACCTTAAAAAAATTCGAATTTGCAGTGTTAATTAAAGCATTATCCCTGGGAGAATAATAGGAATATTTTAGAAGAATATAGCAGAGAAAAGTTTCTTTGTCAAAATTATTCTATATTATAAATAACAATATGTTCTTCTTTTTTTTTTTTNTGAATATCTCAAATTCTATATTATAAATAACAATATGTTCTTCTTTTTTTTTTTTTTTCCTCCCTTTTGAGGAGCAAATAAGATCTCATGATTTAACTGTTTGCTATCTCATATGACACAACATAATTAATATGTCACAAAAAAGGTTTTCTCCATGCACGGGAGAGAGTATTCTCCTTCATAATTATAACACATAGAATTTGAGATATTCAATCAAATATTTACATATTATATAAAAATATGTAAAAGGTTAAAGGTATTAATTTAATGTAATTTTTTGCCATCTATTTGGCACCAAATATATTTTTTATTTATACATTATAACTGCTACAAAGAAGAGTTAATTGAAGTTAAGAGTGCAAGGAGAAAGGTGTACTTCAAGATCTGGGGGTACAGAGTACACCAAATTTGTAGGGTTCAGAAACCGTTCCCTACCAATAGAATTGTTCCTTCTGGATTCACCCGTTTTATCATAAAAAAATATTTTTATTATATTTTTTAAAAAAAATATGATTGACTTATTACTGATTATGAGGTGCAAGTGTGACATGTAGACTTCGTCCATAAACTGTGCCTCTTCTAGAAACTGAGGAGGCACAGCACAACACAGCACACCCGCACATCGCTCCTATGCGAGGTGGATAAAGTAATTTCAGGCCATAAATATTTATTTTTATTATTTGATTTGTTCTAAATTAAATTTGATCATAACTTAGCTTTTTTAGAATGGCCAGCGATGAAATTAATTACGAAAAATAATAATAATAATAATAATAATAATAAAGATATTGACTGTTGTAATTTTTTAATTCTCTCATATGTTTGTGTACAAACTTTTGGCATAACAAACTTATAAAGTGAAAAAAAAAAAAAATCTTAGTTTGAAACCATTGACTTCTTATTAGCAAATTAGTTTTTACTAAAACTTTAGTTTAACTACAAGTCATTTTTTAACCCAAAACTGAGAAGGCTTTTTCAACAATAATACTTTTATTAAGAATTGAATGAACAAAAAAATCAGAAAAATATTTTATGAATTTTCCTTTTTAGGGAAAAAGAAACACCCCCTTATTGAGGAGAGTAATTAAACAATAAACACTGACAAAAGCGTATCCCCTCCCACATTCCTTACGAGCACGACCTCAAGAGATATTTATATTTATTCATCTGATTTATTATTATTATAATATTATTTATTTTTTTAATAAAAAGATAAGTAAAAAAATAATATTTTCGTCATCATAAATATATTCCTCTAAAAATTCGAATTATTATAATTATACAAAAATGCCCTCTCAAGAATTTTCAACGATCATTTTCTTTTTTTCTATCATCACTTTCTTCATTTACTAATCATAATTAAATATTTTATCTATGGTTAACTATATTTTTCTAACGGATTCTAACAGTAAAGATATATTTGAAAACGTTAGAACTTTTGTAAAAATAAATATGAGAAGTTAAATTTTATAAAGATATATATGCTATTCGATATATCTACAGAAAACTGTATGTATGCAGTTAAGCCTTTATAAAAATATATTATATTTTATTATAATAAAATATCAACGAGTTATTATATAATTAAAATACAGTATATTTTATTTTAAAATTATTCTTAAATTTTCTGAGCCTTCTAAAATACGAAAAGCTATATTTTAACGGCTGTAATTACAGGTATAGTGCGAATAAAAAAATAATTCCATTATTTTGAAAATATAGGGGGGTGTGTTTCAAAGAAGCAAACTGTTGAGGGATCTCGCTACATTTATACCTACTACTGTGTACAAAAGACATGTTTTGGCTTTCGAGAGATTCTTTCCTTGGCCTTCGCTTTGAAATTCGGGCAAAAGATATTGTGTCCTTCCAAGGACATGATCTCTTTCTTGGTCAAATATTATTTAATTATCATAATATATTTTTCAAAAAATTAATTTTGATTCATGCACTTATTAATCTAAAAAAAATAATAATTACACACACTATTATAGAATATATATATATCTTACACTATAATTTGAAGTTTAAAAAAATTTTATGTAATTTTTATTTTAAAGAACTAACTAAACAAGTGCGTAAATTTTAACTTTCAAAAAATTAAGACAAAATATGTCTACAGATATAAATTTTTTTTTATACAATTAGTCTATAAATAAAATTGATTTAAAGTATTGCTGTAGAGCTTGTCAGATCAGCAGTGATTAAAAAATTATCGTATATAATATAATTAGTTAACAACTTGGTAATTAATATTCGAGATTCAAAATTTAAAATTTAATTATTTTATATTTATAACTAAATTAATATTTAAAAATATTTAATAAATTATATTTTTTAAATTTATACCGTTCAAGTAATGGACGGCAGATCCAGCAACTGTGCCATTATTTTTTTTAATAAATTTGTCCACGTTGGGCACATCATCATCATCATAAGTATTAATAATAACTAAGAAAGAAGTGTGAGAGATCTCCCTCGGAACTCATCCAAGATCCTCTCCTCCCCCACCTCATAATATCCCTCTTTCACTTATTAAATGAAGGTCAAATTTATAGAAAACCACCCCATCTAAAGCACACACACAAACAGATCCCTCAAATCCCCTAACTTTGAATTTTTCTTTTCAATTTATATTATTTAGTATTTAAGTGAAAAAGTTGTATTAAATTTGATTGACTAAATTAACTATTGATAGTTAATTAATCTAAATTTATTCGCTATAAAATAAATAAAATTAGTAAATTTGATAAAAATTATTAATAAGCTATTATTATTATTATTCGAAACGATCTTATTTAAACAGACATGTCTTGTGTTATCTAAGCCATTTTGAATTCGTTTTGGTCTTGATGCCCAGAATTAAAAGTCAACAACATGCAAAATTTTTTAATACATTAACACTGTATTAAAAAAATAATATTATGAAAGATCTTAACCTTATTTTTCTTTTTCTATAACTAGGTTGTTTAGTTTTCTGAAAATTTAGTTTTCAAAAAAAGCTTTTTTTTTTCATATTTGGTTAAAAAAATAGCCTTTTTTATTTTAAAATTTTTATCAAAAAAAAAATACACCTAAAAATAATCTTTTACTCTAACACATTCTAACTTGAAATAGAATTTTAGTTGAACTAGAGTTAGATAAAAATATGACACAAAATGAATGACATAAAAATCATAGAATTCGGCTACTATGCTATTAATAGCATGAAGCACTGATGCTACCAAGTTTTTCGCCATTAGATCTACCCTTTTAATCATTTTCATCCGTCAGATCATACTATTCAAGGAACCACCCACTCAACCCTAGAAGGTCCGTATCATTCTAACCGCACATCTCTTAATCCAATGGCCAAAAACTTTGTAGCTCCAATAATTTGGTGTTATTAATAGTATATTAGCCTAGTTCAAAATCATATCATAAAAAATAATAAGAACTTTAGTATTATAGAATATGCGTTATGATCAAAGAAAAAGTTTATAATAATAAATTAAATAGCAAAAGTGAGTATTTATGATGAAACAAACCCAATGCCCGTAACATCCGTAACGCATTTTCGTTTGCGATCTCAGATATTAGTTTTGGATATACACCATTCATAAATCCAACCCCAATAAATATAAATATATAATATATATATGTATCATAAATACGAATATAAATAAATACGAGGGGTGGGGTGTTATTTATTACCTGAGATTCGGTGTCACGGCGCGTCTCCGTGCGCCCCAGATACGAAGCGAAGAGAGGGAAAACACCATCATCATCATCATCATCATCATCATCATCATCATCTCCTCCAGATGTAGAGAGAGAGAGGAGCTCCATCGCATTGATTTGGGATCCCACACATTCATCGAATCTCTAGGGTTTCTACAGAGAGAGAGAGAGGAGTTCGATCGATCGCATTGATTTGGCACATCCGACACATTCATCGTATTTAGGGTTTGTAGAAAGAGAGAGAGAGAGAGAGAGAGAGAGAGAGGNGTCGCCGCCGCCGCCGCCGCCGCCGCTTCTTCTTCTTAATTCCTCGTCCTTTAATTGCTCACTCTTCGCGTTTCGGGGGGGGAGAATGGGATTAGGGTTAGGGTTAGGGTTTTTAGGGAGAGAGAGAGAGAGAAATGGGGGAGGTGGGGACCACGTAGCGCTGCGCCACCACAACGGCCACCGAATCGCGATCCGGATACCGAATCGGCGAGGCAGATATACGGGATACGGTATCCTCACCTCGCCCCGCACAACCTCCAAATCCCCTTTCTCTCTCCTCGTATCCCTCCTCTCCTTATACCGCGCCTCGCCTCGGCTCGAGCGCCGATCCATCGGGAGATGCGCTCGCGATCGGCTTCGCGTACGGCTACGAGCCCGCGTATATAATCCCGCCCTCGTCGCCGATTTTTTCAACCATCGGATCGTCGACGACGTAGAGTTCGAGTTTTAGAGAGAGAAAGAGAGAGGTGTTGGTGATTTGGTCCATCAATGGCGACTACTACTACTACTACGACGGCGACGACGACGACGACGATGAAGGGGGGTAAGGTTACCGGGTTGGGCGAGGTCACCGGGGTCGCTGAGGCGAACGGGGTGGCGACGCCGCACGTGCTCGCCGTCGACGATAGCTCCGTGGACCGCGCCCTCATCGCCGGCGTGCTCCGCAGCTCCAAATATCGAGGCACGCTTTTTTGCCCCTTTCCTTTTTTTTAGAATTAAATACATAGGAAAAATTATACATGTTTCTTTGATGCATTAATCTTAGCCCCTTCATCTTATGTTAATTTGGTTCTTAGCCCACTTAGTTATGGACCATTTTGAAATGGGGCCCTAAACTTTTCTCTTTTCTTTTGTTTGCTTTGATTTGAGTAAAGTTTAACAACTAAATTAAAAATTTTGTTAGATTTAATAATAGCTAATAGAAGTGCTATTATGGGACTTGTTTTGAAACGGCTTATAATTGAAGGGGTTCTTAGACATTTTCACATTACTATTACGCTTATTAAATATGTTGCGCTGTTGCAGTAACTGCGGTGGATAGTGGGAAAAAAGCTTTGGAATTGCTCGACTTGGTAATTTCAATATAAGTTTGGTTTAATCAAATTTTTCGTTTTGTTACTTTTTTTAATTCAAATTAATTTAAAATTTGTTTCAATAATTTGGATTCCGTAGGAGCCGAACGTGAATATGATAATTACGGATTACTGTATGCCGGAGATGACCGGCTACGATCTCCTCAAAAAAGTCAAGGTAAATATTTTTTGTTTTTCCAATAAAATTATTTATTCAATAAAGTAAATTTATTATTTTTAAAATTTACGAGTGTTCGTCGTACTGGTGATGCAGGAATCCTCTGAGCTGAGGGAAATTCCCGTAGCGATCATGTCTTCGGAGAAGGTCAAGGCGAGGGAGGACAGGTAGTTTTGTAATTTCGGTGAACTCTCGCGGCCATAATTAAGAAAAAAATATTTCTTTTTTTTTTAAGGGGGTGTTTAGTTTTCGGAAAAAATAATTAAAAACTATTTTTCATAAAAGAGCAGTTGTTTTAGAAATTGTTTTTTTCAAATTTTATAGAAAACTTGAAAATTATAGAAAAAAGATGTTTTTCCATGAGTATTTTTGTTCGGAGAATAATTTTTCACCATATTCTAATAAATTAAACACTCGCGGAATGAAATTTGATTACAGTTAGAATCTATTTGATATTGAGCTTGTGTCAGAGTTGGAACAAAAACATGTAGAGATATGAGATATACTTCTTTTAGTAATGCTATAGACGATATATTTTAGCTAATTCATTACCATATATTTGTGACACCACATATAATGTATTTCTTTTTTAATTCCAAATGTAGTCGTAATTATTATTATATAAATATATATATACATAAGCCTACTAATATACTTTTAATAATAAGTTTCAAATCAACAATTAAAAAGGTTCAGGTGTTTATTTCAAAATGACCTATAGCTTATGTTATCTTGTTACATCTTGCTTAACAAAAATTTGCTCTTAAATTGTTCAGTTGCATGAAGGAGGGAGCAGTAGCATTCCTGAAGAAGCCTGTTCAGCGAAACGAAGTTTGGAGCCTGTGTCACCGTTGGCTGCGGTGATCGCCGTCCGATCGACGATCGTCGCGAATCGACGGTCCCAGTTACCTACCGACTGACCTATGGTTTAGATGTTTTGCATTAGGATGCAGGGGGTGTGTGTGGTGGTAGCTAGTAGTGTGTCATCAATATCATGGGATGTTTGTTTTTTTTCTTTTTGTTTTTAAATTTTTTTTTTCACTTATTAGGTTTTTTTTAGGTTAGTTTTTGGCAATGTCCCTTGATCTTTTTGTGCTAACAAAGATGAAAAATGAAAAGGCTTATGTGCTCCTCTTTATGTAACCTTTTTTTTTTTCATTTTGGTGAGGTTGGTGATGTCCTTGGTTTGAGATTTGAGTGGTGGTTTTGACTTTTTAAATGACATTTTCTTTTAAAAATGAGTGCACACTATTTATCTTTTTTTGTGGCCTTTTTTTTTGGTCCTAATTACACTGTATGCACTTTGGGAACTCTTTATTATTGTAGCAGCAAAAATTAAAAGATACAATTTTGCTGGTGATCCATCATGTACTCTGCATACCTGGATGGTCTAAAATTTATTTTAGCACAAGTACAGTACAATACAATGTGATTAATATAATTTATTAAAAAGACAGCTGTGCTTACTCAAATATGTTGTGTTGATCTTAGTATGTATAATAATATCTCTCCTAAAATAAAATGAAAATTCCTTCTTAATATTGACATGTTGTATGGTATTTGTCCAATTCCACCATCAAAGCAAAATACTTTGTAGAAATATACATTGATGTCAATTTTTTATTTCCTTCTTTGGGAAATACTGAGTGTTCTCAACTGTGGGATGTTCTAATGCTTCATGCCCTCTTAATTGCATGTTCTTCTTTTAATTTTAGAATTGGTACAGTTACAGCCACTCATCTGACCTGCCAACTCTGCTTTTTCTCATGGAAAATGATATTAACTGATTCAAATTTTTTTACTACAAAAAAAATTCTATTCATTAAATTTTATTAAGTTTAGCCGGTTAATAATAACCAGATTTAATGGACAACTTCAATGCTACAACTGCTATGTTTGGGAGTTTAATTTAGTTTTACAATTGATTCTAAATCTAAAATGCACATAAGATTAAAACAACAACAATAATACATAAAAATAATAATAATAGTAATAATAATTTTTATTATTATAGAAAACTCCCAAGCAATACTTCTGTTGATAAGTCAATACAGTTATCATGTATAAAGCAAGGGGAGTTATCAACTTTTTTCTCCAGTTTCAACCGCACTTATCAATCAGAATTAGGGTTTTCTTTTTTGTTTCCATACTCACTTTACCACACGCACAGAGGAAAGCGCCAACTCTGTACACGCCCCCTGCATGGCCTTCTCCTTCTCCGGCTTCGGAGCGTCCCCGCGCGAACCCTACTCCTCGCTCTCCGCAACCCTATCCCATCTCCACCCCGACCCCTCCGATCTCTCCCCCAGAACCCTAGTCGACGTCGCCGGATTCGCGCCTCGTCCGATCCCCAAATCCATCTCCTCCTCCTCCTCCATCAAATCGCCCCGTTTACCCGTTTCCTCCTCTTTCCCCTCGCTGTTCCGCAGGAATGGCGGTGATTGGGCTTGCCGTGCGGAGCTCGGCGGCGGCGGCGGCGGCGGCGGAGGAGAAGGAGGTGGTGGAGGCGGCGGCGGCGGCGGCGGCAGGGAGGATGGCGAGGAGGAGGCGGAGTTTGGGCCCGTGATGAGGTTCGAGGAGGTGATGAGGGAGACAGAGGCGCGTGGGGCGACGCTTCCCGCGGATATGCTCGAGGCTGCGAAATCTACTGGGATCAGAAAAGTTATTCTTTTTCGATACCTGGATCTTCAGGTATTCCCTTTTGAATCTTATAATCTTCAAATTCCCAAATTTGTTGTAAAAGTTTCCTGTTCAAAAGGCGGCGCCTTGGCCACTCGGTGCCGCGATCAGGTCCTTTTCGCTGCTTCGGAATCGAATGCTCGCCGACCCATCATTTCTTTTTAAAGTTGGAACAGAGGTTTGTTGCTTTAATTCAATTCTCTTTTTCCATCCTGTAGCTTTCCACGGATATATATTCTAATTTTGGTGTTTAATTTGGATTGTTGGGGCAATGTAGATTGTCATCGATTCTTGTTGTGCAACGTTTGCGGAGGTTCAGAAGAGAGGCGGAGATTTCTGGGCGGAATTCGAGTTGTACGCTGCTGATCTTTTGGTTGGTGTAGTTGTCGACATTGCTCTTGTCGGTTTGTTAGCACCGTATGTGCGATTTGGGCGGTCATCGACATCAACGGGTGTTTTTGGAAGATTACTCCGAGCTTGTGAAGCTCTACCTAGCAGGTGAGAAGCGTGTTCTTATGTTTAATTGAGCTCGGTGAACAGTTATTTCCCTTTTTGCTCTTTAATCATTGAATTCCAGAGTTTTGAACTATTGCTCTATTTTTGGTTGGAAATTATAAATTCTAGGTGTGGTCAATTGTAATCCAAAGTGCTACTATTGATTGGGTAGAAGATAATAAAATTACTATTTCCTAGGTACTCGCTGAAATGGTAGTCCCTTAAACAATATGTCATTCACTTTGGACAGTTTTAACATTTAACCAAAACTTTTTTGGGGGGGGGGGGGATTCTGAAATAAAGACTTGATTTTTAGAATTGCGTCAAATTCCCATCTAACTTGCTGAAAGGCCTACTTCTTTAAAATGTTATGTTTGTTGAAGCGTATGAAGGATCCAGAGTGCCCGGGAAAGGTCTTTGCACATTTGCGTGGGTGTTTGACGATAAAAAATTCCTGTTGCAGTTCAATGACTGATAAATTTAATTATCCAGGTTCATAATGTGCTTCCAGCAGAAAGATAAATAGTTGGCTAATTCTTTCAGTTTGTATCCCGGCAACCCAAAACTTCAATAGTGTTGCTGTATTTCGAAACTATTTGCATCTTGTCACAAGAAGCATGGGTGTTAGAGTAATACTCTTTATGTACAAAATTTATCTTCATTAATAATTGTTTTGCTTTATTCAGAACGATCAATTGGTATAGTGTAATGTGAATTTTAGCTTTAGATTTGTTGTTGGTTGCTTTGGTTGAACCAAGCAGTTACTCAGACTATTCCGTGTATGCCCATATGTATTATTTGTAAGTACGTATGCTGTTAGTGCGAGTGAGTCATAGCATCCATTTTCACATCCCATCTATATTTCATAATATTTGGATTGGCTTTAATTTTATAGTCATTGTCAATTCCTTTTCTTCAGTGTTTTTGAAGCAGAAAGGCCAGGCTGCAAATTTACACTTCAGCAACGAATTGGGACTTACTTCTACAAGGTATGAGACAACAACTATAGCAAAATTACCATTGTAAGTTTGAAAAGTTTTGGTAATACAGTTAAATTATGATGTTACATATCTAGTTTGCAGAACTTTCCTTTTAAATAGCATGTTAAGTTGCTTATATGGCATCTTTATCATGAATAGTATTTCTGCCAACTAACTGTTTCTTCTGCAGGGAGTTCTTTATGGTTCGGTTGGATTTGCTTGTGGGATTATCGGTCAAGGCATTGCTAATGCGATAATGACCGCCAAACGGTAATTTTTAATCTTTTACTTCTGAAGCGAGAATGAGATATAAGCAGAAAGCTAATAGAATAATTTTATGCTTTGTTTATTGTACTTTTGTTGTTTCTTGCAGTTATTATCTGCTCACTTCAAACCTCTTTTATGTTCCATGTTGCCTAGACATTGCCGCCATACTTTCTTTTTGGTATTTAACGATGTTTAGATTGCTACTGGATCAAAGTGAAATACACTGCAGCTGGATGAGACTCGTGGTTGGGTTGTTGAACAATTTTTCCCTTACAGCTATCGTTATATTTTTACGTTGTGTGATTTTCTTCTAGCTATCTATGGGTGGATTGGCCAAGGGGATGGGTAGCTGTGTTGTGGATTGGTATTTTCCATCTTACATGATATGTAGCTACATTGTAAAATTGACTTGTAAAGTTTTCGAAGAGACTTGTCTTTCTTAAATATTTGAAAATGTCTTGGTTTACACCCTGAATGTAATACTTATAGAAGAAAATAATACTAACTTATCTATTATTTGCATTATTATACTGCTTGTTGATATTTCGTTCTTCTTATATCTTGTTAGATTTGCTGATTCATTTAAACAGTTGTTCTCTTACTTACATATATATTTTGTACAAATTCTCAGGACCGTCAAGAAATCAGAAGGAGATATACCTGTTCCTCCACTGGTGGAAAGTGCTGTTCTTTGGGGTATGCCTAAGCCTATAGATAATGTGCTTACATTTTAACAATTTCACTTTCTACGACTTTTATATTACCATCTGTCAATTTTGAGGCTTTAGCTTAACTGTCAGGGCGGTGAATTCTACATTCAAATGTTATTTTTTCTTTGCAACATGCTTCATGCTAATTCCTTCATAAGATCTCGAAGCAAGAAGCCAATCGATAAGCATGTTTCTTAACTGTATTTACCACAAGCTAGTTTACTCAAGCTAGTTTATTCTTCAAGAGAGATTAACTCACGAGCCAACTACTGAAACCCAGGTGTATTTCTTGCCGTATCATCCAATACTCGTTACCAGATCGTCAATGGGCTGGAGCGTGTGGTCGAGGCCTCACCAGTCGCTAAACGTGTCCCAACTGTAGCAATGGCTTTCACAGTTGGTATCCGTTTCGCCAACAATATATATGGGGGCATGCAATTTGTTGATTGGGCTCGTTGGAGTGGTGTTCAGTGATGGTAAATGCATCTATCCTGTCATTTACAGGCCTTTGCATTTCGATAATCAGATAATCTGTGAGAGACTTGCCTGTGATGCTTCTATCCGACTTTGTTTCGTTTAAAGTGGTAAAAGAGACGTAAGCGGCAATACTTGCTTCTCCGGCAGCGGTTCCTGCCTCTTTTATAACACTGGAGGGAAGCTCCAAAGTGCTTTGATATGGTTATACTTTATAATATCGAAGCATATTTATTTTTGGGTTGTATGCAAAAATTGCTTTTATAAATCTTATTTAGCAGTGCTGATTTTTATGATCATATAAGAATCATTCTTTTTCTAGCTTGTACTTACACAGTTATGTTTCTTCAATTGTAGGCATCATGCATGCCGGGGTGCCTTCTCGAGAAGTCATTGAGGGGCTCAATATTTGTCCTTCATGAATTGCTGCAGTAGCAAAATACAACGCACTTCAGTGTTCTGAGCAATGAATGAAGCATCTGCGCTTTCGAAATTGAATCATTTGGTTTATTCCAATTCTGGCACAGGTTGTCAATTCCACTGAAAGTGCTGTCACTGAGAGTGTGCTTTGGTAATTGATGTAGAGAGTTGCATATTTTTTCTGAACAAATGTGATAGATGAGTATTAGGTGTGCAACACATTTCTCATGAAGGCTGATCTTGTAACAAATCGCTAGCGAGGAACTTTATTTTTGGAGCCTCCTGTTTCTTTATACTTATTTAATAATGAAATAGTGCACCCTTCTTTTGCATAATATTTTAATGTGTTTAGCCGGTTAAACTTGATTGTGCTGTGTGAATGTGTGTAGGATTTCATCTCTTGATGCTGCTTATTCTGCAACGACGATGCGCGAGTTCTCTTTTTCTTTCTTAGTTCATTCCTAGGGGCTAAGAAATGCTACAATGTCTGTGCAAATGTGATAGAATGATTTCGTATTTTATCCAACTGTATTCGAATGATTGTACTGATATAGTCTCTTTTCCGGTAGAGTTGTAGAAATAATGTTTTTCGTAATAACTTTTGTAGCAGTTACATTATTGATCTGGTGTCTTTCAACTAATCAAATTACTTTTGGACTTTATCCATCTCGTCATGATTTTTAGAAAAATATGTTTATTTTTATTTTTCTCTCAAAAAAAGAAATGTGATTGGCTGAATATTGATAATGTAACATCACTGCAACATAGTAGGCTTCATCCTATACATCAATGCTCTGAGATATATGTATCTGACGAGTATGTACAAATATTTTCATCTTTTGTAGTCATTGAATGCTTGTCAAATCAAATCTAGTTCAAGAAAGCACGAATCTCAGAGCACCTTTGGATAAAGAGGCCCACCATTGATCAATTGATGTTCTCCTTTACATTCAACAGTGCTCTGTATTCGAAGCACCTAATATTAACTTTAACGAATCATCCGTATAGTATCATTAACTCTTCATCACTCGAATCTACCCCCTTAAAATCCTGCTATTGTACACTTAACTGACGGTGTTAATTTGGCGAAAAAAAAAAAAACTTATATTTGTTTTATATATCTGTTATACACGAAATTAGTTTTTTTTCAAATCAATGATATAAAACAAATTATACGTACTTATCCGCATTATATGTCTACTGTGATAAATTATAAATAAATAAATCTATCTAAAACTTAACAGTGCAAACTAAATTACTATTAATAACAGTACAAACTAAATTACTATTATTATCTGTATTAAAACCTATTATAGATTTAAATTATATTTAAATTGTTAGCATATAATCATATCCGTATGATCATATCCGTATATGCAGATCAAATATTTTTGCATATTAAATTTAAGATCATATTCGATAATTTTATGTTTTATGTGTTGATCCAGAATATACCTTCGTAAATATATTCATATTATCTTTCCAACCATATAATATTAGAAAAATTAAATAAACGTATTAAAGCTTAATCTAATTTAATAATTTGTCTCCAATTTATTTCAAATAGAAATACATATACATATCTTATCGAATTGAATTGAATTGAATTGATTTCAAATTTCAAAGAGTGTCAGTGAGAAGGGATTGAATGATCACTACCGTAGCATCTTAAATGAACGGCTAGGATTAAATAAGAACATGCATGCATGGACTCTCACGTGGATTGTTTAATTAATTTTTTCCAAAAAGTAACGGCTAGGATTTTTCTCTTAAACGTTTACGTACTTGGGTAATTATCCCTATTTTTTAGGTGGTAGTTCACTTATATCCCTATATCCACTCTAAAAACAGCTACGATACATAAACAATTTCGCAACAAACTTAGTCTCATACATTTCAAAATTTTGTTATTCCTATTATCTCTATTCCCTTGATTTGTTCTCTATATAAATAACAGAGTGGTGTGACTACGTTCTCTACATACTTAGTTCCTAATTATTGATCATTTCTTTTAAGTGAGGGGGAAAAAATGGCACTTTGTAGAGTGATAATGAAGCATCTTGTTGCTTTGCTTGTGTTGGTTTCTCTCTCCTGTTTTGCGCAATGCACCAATGTCGGTCACGACGGTCGTGCGATTACGATCGATGGCGAGCGACGCATTCTCCTCTCGGGCGCCATTCACTACCCGCGTAGCACTCCTGGTGTAAGTACTTAATTTAGATCGTTCATAATCATTTGGTATGATTACATAATCTTTTATTTCATTAAAAATGAATAATAAGAATACATTTGATGAAAATTTTTAAAGTTGGTAAGTTTGTTGAACTACTAAAGGAAATAAAACTTAAAACACGTATTGTACGTGAGTTGCATACAATGGATGACGCATTTTTGGTGTTGAAATTGCTGATTTTTTAATTTAATCTTGAGGTTGGTTATGCTTTTTTTTTTTTTTTTTGTTATTGTAATCCTAAGATGAGTTTTTTTATTCCTCTTCTATTATTCTACTTTTAATGGTACTTTTCGTGAATATTGAAAAATATGGAAAGATTTTCTATAAACTAATTAACTTCGTCTCGATCATGTTCTTTAGATGTGGCCCGACTTGTTGCGAAAGGCAAAAGAAGGTGGTCTCGATGCGGTCGAGACTTACGTATTCTGGAATGGCCATGAGCCTCGTAGACGACAGGTTCGTAGAATATTTTCATGAAAAAAGGAAAAAAAAAAAAAAAAACACAAATTTGTTCCTTAAGTATATATTACTGTAACTAATTTTGTACACATATTTTTTATTTTCAGTATAATTTTGAAGGTCGTTTCGACATCGTAAGGTTTCTAAAGGAAGTCCAAAATGCTGGATTATATGCTGTTCTTCGCATCGGCCCTTACGTTTGTGCCGAATGGAATTACGGGTGAGTTCAATAAATCTAAATTATATATATATATATATATATATATACACACACACATTAATCCAACTTTATTGAAGCAACATAGTAATATTAATACATCTTAAGATTTAATTAATAATTAATAATTAATTATATTTTCTTTTTACAGGGGATTACCAGCTTGGTTACGTGAGATCCCTGGCGTGCAATTTAGAACCAATAATAAGCCCTTTGAGGTGGTTTACAAATTTACAAAACATGCAAATTCTCTTTTGTTAAAAATAAATACATAAATAAATAAATAAATATCACTAGCTTAATTATGTTTTATTGGGTATTTATTGAATCTTTTTTAACAGAATGAGATGCAAAATTTCACCACATTAATAGTAGATAAGATCAAAAGTGCAAGGCTTTTGGCACCACAAGGAGGCCCCATCATTCTCACTCAGGTATGTTAAACTATGTAACACCATTATAATCTTATTAGTTATTATTATTATTTTTTAGTATGCTTGAGTGTATGATAAAATTGTAACATAAATGTGTATAAATTGGAATATAGATTGAGAATGAGTATGGTAACATCATGGGACCATATGGTGATGCTGGGAAAAAGTACATCAAATGGTGCGCGAATTTGGCTGAATCTCTCGGAGTCGGCGTACCGTGGATCATGTGCCAGCAATCAGATGCACCGCAACCGATGGTAATCTACATTATGTATTCTACCTTTTTTTTGTTATTTTTACCGTAAATTTTACTGGATATTTGAAGATTTTGTGACAATCTATGCGTTTATCTATATATATATATATATATATATATACTGTTATTCTTAATTTCTTTCTTTTTTTTTCATATATTTTTTGTTAGACCAACACTTGCAATGGCTTCTATTGTGATGAATTTACTCCCAACAATCCAAAGAGCCCCAAAATGTGGACCGAAAATTGGACCGGATGGTTAGATCTCTCAAATTCTCTCATTTAACTTCACAATTTTTGAATTACTTTATGAAAAAATTTAATTATCTGCAATCTAATATCTAATATTAAGACATATTAATTTTAAGTTCTTAATTGGTGATAATAATAGGTTTAAAGCTTGGGACAAGCCAGATCCTTCAAGGCCTGCTGAGGATGTCGCTTTCGCCGTCGCGCGTTTCTTCCAAAAGAATGGAACATTCCAAAACTACTACATGGTTTATTATTTCTCCTAAGAACACATTATTATTATTATGTTCTTTAACTTTCTATATATTTGTTATAATGCAAATTAATCTAACTATATAAAGTTTCATTTTAATACTTAGTATCATGGTGGAACCAATTTTGCTCGATCGACCGGTGGCCCTTACATCACAACTACTTATGATTATGATGCTCCTCTTGATGAGTATGGTAAGTTTTTTTGTTTTTATTGTAAATGAAATAACTCTTCATTATGCATGATCTTATTATGATCTTTATTTTTGTTATGCAATCAATTTTACATGATATATAAAGGTAACATAAGGCAACCTAAGTGGGGGCACTTGAAGGAGCTTCATGCTGTGTTGAAGTCCATAGAGAAGCAGCTCACCTATGGAGATGTTAATGAACACTTCCTCGACAACGGAATCGCGGTAACATAACTTAAATCTTGTATTGCTCCTAAATTTATTATGTTCAACATCACTAAACACTTTCTATTTTATTGTTTTCTTCACTTTTTTGTAATATATAGATCACAAAGTTCACATTCAATGGAAAAACCGCGTGCTTCATAAGTAACCGAAACGAAACAACCGACGCCACCGTCAACTACGAAGGAACGAACTACTTCGTCCCTGCTTGGTCTGTTAGTATTCTCCCTGACGGTAAGACGGTAGCTTACAACACCGCGAAGGTAATATATCTTTATATTTTCATCTATTTCGTAACATTTTATGTAGCACTTTACGAATAGGTGCAATAACATGTTACAATGGTTACATTTTTCATGCGCGTGTATATAGATTACTGCACAAACTTCTATTATGGTGAAGAAGCCGAACCAAGCTGAGAACGAGCCCACAGAGCTTAAATGGTCGTGGAGGCCCGAGTTTTTGCGACCTTATCTCACAAATGCTATAAGTTCATCGAAAGCGAACGAGCTTTTGGAACAGATCATCACCACCTCCGACAAGAGTGACTACTTGTGGTACATGACATCGTAAGTGTAATCGAATAATATCTTCTTTTTTTTTCGCTATAAACATACCTAAATGCATACATATTACTAAATTTTTCGCTATTTCATGTACATAGTGTGGATCATCCTAAAAGCGAAGAGGTGACTCTTTATGTCAACACAACAGGCCATATTTTGTATGCCTTTGTCAATGGCAACCTTGTAGGTAAGTGAAAGTTCTTTTTTTTTTCTCATTTTAGGTAATTTTTTAAAGAAATCTTGTTAAATACATTGTGAAGTATGTATATATAAGTCTATTAATATTATTGTGAATGAATTCAACTTGTGACGTTTTATAGGAGCGCAATATTCGCCCAACGGTCCCTTCGGATTCGAGTTTCAACGGTCGGTTACGCTCCAACCGGGGACTAATCACATTTCTTTGCTAAGTGCAACTGTTGGCCTAAAGGTCTAAAAAAATAACTCTTCCTGTTTAAATTTGTCACTATTTTCTCTCATTATTGAATTCTTGAACTTTGTTTTAGAAAATATATTGATTTATATTTGCGAATTACATGAACCAGAACTATGGTTACGAATATGAGCTAATGCCTGCTGGCATAGTTGGTGGACCAGTTAAGTTGATTGGAAAGGATTCCACAGTGGATTTATCAAAAAATACATGGTCATACCAGGTGATATATGTATTTAAAATTTAATGTACTTCATATATTATATACCTTTATCATTTTGTTATTTCATTTTATCTCCTAGAGATTAAACAACACTATGTTGTTGCACTATTATATGTATGATAGATTGGGCTTGATGGAGAGGGTCGAAAGGTTTACCTGAACCCTAATCTTAAGTGGTTTGGTGGCATGATCCCCACAAAGAGACCCTTCACTTGGTACAAGGTACGTAATACTCAAAAATAAAAAATAAAGTAAAATAAAATTAAAAGATACCTTATATACAAAGTACATTATATATATATATATATATAGTGTAACTTAAATTGAGATAAGTTTTGTTGTGTTAACTTTGTATTATGAATAGACAACATTCCAAGCACCACTGAGCACAGAGCCTGTTGTGCTGGACTTGCTCGGATTGGGGAAAGGGGAGGCTTGGGTTAATGGCAACAGCATTGGCCGTTTCTGGCCCAACTACACAGCTTCTGCTGACGGCTGCGTCAGCAGCTGCAACTACCGAGGCGCCTTCCAAAGCAACAAGTGCCAGAGCGGCTGCGGGCAGCCTGCCCAGAGATGGTAACATTCTCGTTTATGCTTATACTCATCAGCAGTATGATGCATTTATTCGATTTGATTGATTTGACTGAGAATCTTGTCTTGAAGGTACCACGTTCCGCGCTCCTTCCTCACCGAAGGCGAGCCCAACACCTTGGTGTTGTTCGAGGAGGCCGGCGGCGACCCGAGCCAAGTCAACTTCCAGACGGTGACGGTCGGGACGGTGTGCGCGACCGCCGACCAGGGCAGCACCCTCAGCCTGTCGTGCCAAGGCGGCTACATCTCTAACATCGAGGTCGCCGGCGTCGGCGAACTCAGCGGCACCTGCGGCTCGCTCGAGGCGGTCGGTTGCGTCTCCGACGCAGCCTACTCCGCTTTATCGCAGGTAAAAATCCGCCCATCCATCCATCCAAACACACTCAGCAAGACGCAGAAATGAGATCTCGACGAACTTACGAAAAAAAACCTTTTCTTCTTTTGTTCCTATCATCAGGCATGTATCGGAAACGAGTCGTGCGCGATCGAAGTCACCGGCGATTTGCTCGGCGAGTGCAAGGGGATCGGTGGCAGCGGCACGATGAAGCTCACTGTTCAAGCTACATGCTGAGGAGTTGGGTCTATGAGAGACCATTTTGTTTAGGGAGTCATGCATATGTTTTTGATCCTCTCTTTGTTGTTCTCAGGTTTAGGACCAGTTATTAGGGTTTTCCTTTTTACCTCATGTGCTTTTGGTGACTTTGTGTGCCATTGAACGTTGTTGAACTTGATAATTAGTTGGGTTTTTTTTTTTTTTTTTTTCTTTCCCTTGTGAGAGAACTAGTTGGTTTATAAAATTGACACTTTCTCCTTAAATTTGTCCTTTTTATAATTTGTGTTATTATGGAGCTAAACTTTTGTTTTATGGATTTAGATGGTCAAATTGTAGCGCCTCCAGAATAAAAAATAATCATGAATATAAGGCATACTTTTAGCTTTGCTATAGCATTGTGGGCAGTGTATATTCCCCTACTAAGAAACCTAGGCATTATAGTTGATGTCAATCATCTAAAATGAGCACGCTAAATCAGAGTTTGAAAATGACATGCGAAACCATAAATGAATGACAAAGCTAACGAAATGAGTCTCATATTATAAATGTGCTCATACCTAACAAGGACGTGAGGATTTACAATAGTATATTGTATAATAAAATCAAACCTTTTAACTTAGTATTAAGCTCAAGAGGTTAAAAGGATAATTTGGACTATACACTATTTTACTTTGCGGATTGCAACTCCGAAAACCTTGAATTTGACTTTGCGTAGATTAAAGACAATGGTGTTGCAAAGGTGCCAACTAATTTGTGAAAGTTTAGCCTTTTGAAGGCCATTTTGTTTGGGACAACTTGCAGGTGAAACTAAAGAACAAGAGCATTTTTTGCACGGCGCGAACTCGCAACTTTGTGCAGGAATAGACCGAAACCAAGTTCACGAAGAAGCCCTTACAACAATGGTCTACAAATGGGCGGGCGCATGAGCTCACAGGAACCAATACGGTCGTTTATTCACGTACGGCACAAAGTCGCAACTCGACATCGGTTCACATATGAGACAGGCATGGCAACAATAACGAACCACACTCTTAAACACTAACCAAACACAGCTTGAGGTTTGGTTTAGTTGAATCTACTATCTGTTTGCATTCATTTGAGAGTTCAAAACGATAAAAAGAAAAAGACAACCTTAGCAATTAAAATACGTATAAATAGGCCTGATATACATAACTGTACAACAAGCAAGTGTGATTATATTACAGTAGAAAAGTACTCATTGGGTTTGCAAAGAAATGTTTCCTATACACCAACTTAGGTTTATTCAAATCGAAAGGGAGAAGACTCTGCAGTATATTTGGAGTAGCACAAGTAGTTTGATAGAGTGTTCTAACACTCAGGTGGTTATCCAGAACCAACATTTCCAAGAGTCTTCTGCAGCTCTGCATACAATATGCGGCACGAAATTATTGCTAACGGCTGAGAAAGATCGACAAGCGATAAAAAGAACACTTAAAAAGAATTCAGACCTATTTTATTTCTTTTTCCTTTTCATAAAAGTTCATAGTGAAAGATCCAAAAGTTTATTTTAAAATATGCATTGAACATTGTGGTAAGAGCATACCTGAGGATTTAATACATCCATCTTGTGTATGATATCATCCTGCAATGACAACAAAAGGGAAAAAAGAACTTACGTGAGTACTAGTTCATAACGAAATATGTAATTCACCATTAATGGAAACATTTAATAAGTGCAGGAAGAGAAACTAGAACCAACCGGGGGAAAAAGTACACAACATTGGGTAATTTATCCAACCGTAAACATAGTTCAGGGATAGGAAAGGTGTAAAACGGGCCGGGCGCCCAGCTCAGCACGACTCCGGGCTGGGTTGTGGCCCAGCATGTCTACTGTAGCATCCGTGCCGGGCCGGGCCGGCCCAGCTCTTCAGGCCCTGTTGGGCCAGTCCTCCACGGCCCGTAGGCCCGACACGGCACTGCATGGCACGTTATGGGTCTGGGCCGTGTTGGGCCAGTAGTTTGGCTCGCGGCCCAACACGNGGCACGGCCCGCATGGGCCGTGCCTGCCGGGCCATGGTAGTTAGGGACCTTAGGACTTGGGGAGCTAACCTGGGCCCAACTCCCAAGGTAGGGAAAGAAAAGGGCCTAGGGCCCTAGGCCCTAGGTCCTTATTGGGAGATGAGCCCATCTTTTGGAAGAAGAATTTTTTTAAAAAAAATCAAAACTTTATAAAATTAAAATTATTTTTAAAATTTATTACTTTATAAATAATTCAAGAAATTTTATTTTTTTATTTAACATATTAGGCGAAAGAGAATCATTTTATTTTAAAAATTTTTAAATATTTTTAATAAAGTTTCAAAAATTAAAGGGCCGGCACGGAGCCCGGCCTGATATGATCCGTGCCATCCGAGTCCAAGGGCCGTGCTAGCCCGGGCATCCACGAAGGGCTGACCTCTGGCCCGGTTTGGCCCGGGTGAATGTGGGCCGTGCTGGCCCAACACGGTTCACATTTCACCCCTAGGGATAGGGCGATAAATAAGGTGTGAGAGTTTTATAAGTCGACAAAATGTATCCATCTAGCTTGAAATTCTACAGCTATGATGTCCTTTCAACTATTTGTAGATGATTTTTCATTTCTCTTGTCATGGTAGATACATTCTGTGGTTCGAATTTCCATCTTTTAATAAGATTGCGATCCTTAGGTTTGGGGAGAAATGAAATAAAGCCATGGTTTCCAACAATTTCAACTTGGCAGATCATATCTGAGAAGATAATGAGATATCTCATGGTTGCTTCTTCTTCCAGTAAAGAGTTCTTGAATTTATCATATCTCAGACATGATATAAAATATGTGGTAGGTACGTACCTCCATTATACCAGGATTTTGCATGACAGTCCCAAGGACTCGACGTGTAAAACCTTTGTAAACGACGGTGTTCATGCTGCCATCACCATTTATCCATGGTAGTATTGGCTGCGGAACATATCCTAAACATCCAGCAGATGAATTGTTTAGCCCGGCTTCTTTCTTTTGGGAGCTAGGAACTTCCTTTTGTGCACTTTCACCAACAACACTGGTGCCTTCATTATTTGTGCTTTCCATGCAGAGTAGTGCAGGATCACAAGGTACATCAAGAATAGTTACTTTATGCCCATCACTGAGGTTCACACAGGTTTCCTGGAAATCACGGGTTCTCTCCTGCATGTGGGGAGATGGGTGTTCAGATTCTCCACTGTTGGCTGCTTGCGATTTCACATGAGATGGCATATCACCATGATTGCGATCGCCTAGCGAGTTTATAAGATACTTTGATCTATATGATGAATCAACCACACGAACAGTGTCATATCCGTTAACCTGAGAAGAAAATGTCAACAAAGCAAGCTGAAAAGGTGAATAAGGAAAATGGATGTGTACTCGAACTCCCACTTCATGGAGAGGAAACTAAAAGCAGAGGATACAGTAAATACGTAACTAACAAATGAAACAACCGTAGAAAAAAGACACCTCAAAAGCAAATATGGTTAGCAATACACCCATACCTTCAGACAAAATTTGAATACTTCAAGGGTGGCAACAATGACTTCTGCAAATTCCACGCCTAGATGAGGGGGAAAAAAAAGAATAGTGAGGATTAGAACTACGACAGTTTACTTGATACTTCTCTGTGCTCATGATGTAACATCATATGGAGATGCTTGCTACGAAAAATATATATATATGTATGTATGTATGTATGTATGTATGTATAACCTCTTGGGCCTTGCCACCACCCAAAATGCTTAAGCCGGGTTAGGAGTTTTAGCCCTATTATATTTTGTATATAGGACTATCTGGGGTCTCACAATCTCCCCTCTTTTAAGCCCTGACGTTCTCGTCAGGCTCAGACTCACAAGTACCAGGCGATGTGAGACTCGTCTCGCTAGCCCGTCATCCAGACCCTGGCTCAACCGAGACTCATCTCACACTTCCGGCTGGTAATTGGCTCTGAGCTAGACTACAATTAATAGCACCAAGTCATTTGGTGCTATTAGGTTTTCGGTCCTTGGATGAAGGGATGTGCGGTTAGGATGATAGTGGTCCCCTAGGGTTTAGTGGGTGGTTAATGGAATAGTATGATCTAAGTAGTAGTAATGGTCAAAGAGGTAGATCTGACAGCAGAAAACTTGGTAGTACCAAGTGCTTGGTGCTATTGAAGCATTGTAGCGGGACTCTCTCTCTCTCTCTCTCTCTCTCTCTCTCTCTCTCTCTCTCTATATATATATATATATATATATATATATATATATATATATATCAACTATACCTTGTAGCTCCATAGTTTCAGATATTTCTTTCAAGGTCAATCCTTGTTCACCAGCCTGACGGATAGCAGAATGCATAGATCTGAACAGCTCGGCAGAAAAGGTAAAGGGTTTATTCGACCCAGCAGGAACAAAGCATGCAGCATAACTGGATATTGCATCCCAATGCGGTTCACTTTGAGATGCTTCTGACTGAATGCCAGGTAAAAATTGTTGGCACGAATTCAAGCGACTTGATAATGATTGACCATCATTTGTTGCTACAAATGAATCAGGATTTCCTTGGTTGTTCTTATCACATGATGAAGAAAAGGCAATGATTTCCTTATCTGTTGTGCACCAAATAATCTCATCTCTGGGAATTGTTTCACGATTTAGAACCACTTGGATACCAGGAAAGCCTTTCTCTCTGCGGGTACAGAAGTTACTGTCTATTTTTGACAGAAGTTTTTGTTTCTTAGCAATCTCGTCACTGCTTAGCTCCACATTGTCACTTTTACGTTTCAATACCTTTCCATCGCCAAACTGATCACCAAACTGATCTAGCTGTTCCATAGGAAGATTTGAGCTATTTGATTCCTCAGGCTCACCAACTCCTTCCTCTGGCAAGGAGGGTGAGATAACAAGCTCTCCAGAAAAAACAAGGGCAAAGAGATGGACAACTTCCCCACACTGTAAATCAGAAGTAAGACTAATTCCATCTTCCATAAGATTCTTCTCTTCATTGCCAAGCCATCTAGAAAAGTTAGCTGCCCTTTTTCCTGTGTCAACGGGGAATGGAGAAGAAGCAGCATTGCACCAGAACTTTTGGGAAAGGACATATGGTTGAGTACCCTGCCCAGCAACCTGCCAAATGAGGGAAAATAGATTTAACAAAAAAGAACAAATTAATGAAGGTAATCACACCTAGATGAAATAAAAGAACATTGCCATTAACAACCTTAATCTAACAAGATTTCCCATACACATAAATTTTGCAACCCAGGCTGTGAAAATAATCATGACCCTTGGCATATAACAGAAAAGCCCAAATACATTCCAAAGTAGCGAAGGGTAAATATAAATTAGAAGATACTAGCTTCCACTGTTAGAAACAGGACAGATAATAAAACTCAAAAAGATCAAGTGAGTATATCCTCTCAGTAGGTTTTTGGCTATGAGAAGAACTAATTGAAAAGGACCAGATGTTAACTAGGTATAAACTCTCTATGAATTTTTATTCTCGGATTTTCGATAATACCAAATACATCAGGATTGTCACAAATCCAAATACATCAGTTTTAACAATGGAAATGTAACATATCCACATGGCTTGCACCAACATACTTTTGGGCAACAAAATACCAAAGCACCAACAATCTTCTAGACTAGGTAAAAGAAGAGCAGCTGGAGGAAATGATGGGTCCAGTATGAGGGCTATCTTCACACTGCTGATCCAGGTAGGCCAAAAAGTCAGGATAAGAAGTTAAGAACCACATCAGATGTTTAGCAACAGTTCTTAGAACCACCAACTCTGTTGCTTCATATCTAGCGTTCCTAAAAAACTAAAATGCAAATAATGCTCTTTTTTAGGCCTGACATATGTAAAAGACTAGTAACTGCAATCTAATTTCAATAGCATATGAGATCTGCAAGCTAGGATAAAGTGGTAAGGAGTTGAAGGTCTAAACTTAAGAGGAAAACTACTTAAAATAAGAAATTTTAGCATCATGGCCTGCAGATAAATTTGTTTATAACTACTTACCATGAAATTCTTTTCTTTGAGATAGTTAAACGCAGTAAATATGTCGCTTTCAGAATATTGCCGCAAAGTAGCTGCCAATGATGTTTGAACTTGTGGTGCTGCAGATGTACACAGAAATACCAATTTAAGGAGTTCGACAGCATTAGCAACTGCTAGAGATTCACATACTCTCCTCTTGATAATCACTCTATTATTTAAGAGCTTGACAAACTTCCCATGAGAACGATGAGACATCAGAGTATTCCGACCATTTGGAGATACGATGCTGGCACTTTTGCCTCCTTCCATATTATTCTGAATTTCCTCTCTAGGATCTATCGAAGTATTAATTTGTTCATCTTGCGTAACCTGGATGTAAAAAAAAAATGAAGATGGTGCTTAGGAAGTTGGTAGGAACGCAAATTCAACCTCAAACAGAAGTAAAAATTCACAGCTCCTGGACTCCAAGTACAAACTCACCCCATCAGCAGGAGGAATATCTGACCACTCCTTTCCCTGTTTGGATCCAACTCTGTGAAGATATTCCAACTTTGCCATCTTCGTGTACCGAAGGACTTCTTCAATGGCGTGCTTTATGTCTGGGTCTTCAAAATCATCCCAACTATGTTGTTCAAAGTTCATCTCCAAACCATCTTCTGCAATAGCTTCTTTATTACGAGGAAGAGAAACATTTTCCCTTATTCTTCGTGCTGTATCCAGGTACGTAGCATACCTTTCTCCAAGAAGATTGCAAAATCGCAGCACCGCTTTCCTGACATCATCATTACGATTTAACACAGCCATCCTCCTTCGGCAGGTATCCGGAGGTGCTGGAAGATCAGGGAGCGAGTCCCAACAATCAACACGGAAAAATCTTGCTCCAAGAGCCGCTCGATGTCTTGCATATTGCATTACCAGTTGCCTAGAAAAGAAGAATGTGTCCATAAGGAATTTGTTAGAACCCAATAAAAATCACATTGGAAATGTTGGAAAAAGTTGAAGGATATATATCAGTGCTAGTGACTCGAGCACAATCATTTTGGACAATCTCCTTAGAAAGCTGTTTCATCAATTGCTTAACAAAAACACGCCAGTTGGACATAATATGGTATCAAAGCCAATTCTAGCAAGGGGTGAATGCATCTAACAACAATGTTAGGGCTTAAACTAGTATAGCATATCCTGGAAGATATTGAGAAAGTTGTTTCCAATTCGAAGTTATTGAAGTTTATATTGAACGATATATAATAGAAATGATGATTCATTCAAATCAAGCTATCAATCTGGAAGTTCTTCTCAGATACAGGAAATTGTTCCTTCTTTAAGACGGATCAACAAAAGAATAGTTAGTCCAATGGCTGCTTCAGCAGCTAAAATAGCCATAAAAATTATTGAGAAAATGTCTCCTTTTAATTGGCAACTGTTAAACATATCATAATATGTTATGAGATTAATATTATGAAATTCAGTACAAACTCAGGACACATGAGCGCTCTAACTATGTTTTGACCTGTGATCGAAATCCATAGATACCGTTAGAAAGTACACGAGCACAAAAAAGAAGGATATGCTCCAACATTGTTGAGCAACTCCTTAAGCCCTTATCAATCGTGATTCATTTCAATATGAACAACTCAAACAATTCAATTGAATAGAATAAAACATTTTTAGAACAAAAGAAGATGCTGGCAGTAGACAGATTTGACTAAAAGTTTCTAATTACTTATTTCAAGTTTACATAGAATTCTAGGTATTTTGCACATAATTATAGAAACCAATATAGTTAGATCAGCGCTTCATATAGTTGGTAGGTCGGAGTTGAGCATTTAGGGCCAGAAGTTTTAAAGCTTGTTCCATTGAGTTGTTAACCCTAATGTGCTAGTCAAACAACGAGGATTGCTACCCCTAGATATATGCAATGAACTCAAGTTTCTCAACTTCCTGAAAACTTAAATGTTCCTATGCTTTATTTACCTGTCTGACTTGTCAGTCCACGTGAATCTTTTCCTGCGCATCGGCTTTCGATTTAAGAAGGCACACTGTTTGATGAAAGCATGGTTCTCGCTGTCTTCATCGTGCGTCTCATACTCATGTTCATCACTACGATGATTGTCATTTCCAGGTGCTGGCAAGTGAATGTCATGGTTTCCACAAGGTGATATTCTAAGAGAATTATCTTCTTTCTCCTTAAAAAGAGGCGGATTAGATATTTTTGGTTTACTTGATCTGCTCGAGTTATCATTTTCTTCAGCATGATCAACTATCACATCTTTGTCTGATCTCTTTCTTTTTCGAGAAGAAGATCTAGAACTCTTTGCATCTGGATAGTTACCCTGCTCCTTGGATATTATTAGTTTTCTGGGAATTCCACAAAGGCGTGATTGTCTCCTACTATAGGAGATACGAAGGACCTGCAAAAGAAGAATGTCACTATTAATCTACAAAGGTGGCCAGTAAATCAATCAATATATAGATGGAGAAAGTTTACTTCCAGAAAAAGTGATGGTTAAGGCAATGTTAAAACTATACAAGAGAGTGCCGTGTTCAGGAACAAGCTCTTCATTTAACTTCTAACCAAAACAAATGTGATAAATAATAAACACTGACCTGTTCTACTGTGAGATCCAACTCCCTAGCAATCCTAATACAATCCTTCAATGAAATTTTTTTCTCTCGGTCCACATTTGTCACACGGTTGAGCAGCTCCATGTGCTGTTCAGCAGTCATAACCCGAAGAGAAGTCCATGATCGAGGATGAAAGACCTGAAATGAATAATGCAAGAAATACACTTAGTAGGTCGGTAGAAACTTATAATTGAATGCTAAGAGTTGTCAATAATAGCAACAAGCCTTTCTGTTGTTTATCCCCAACAGAAAAATGTTTTTAATGACACAACAATGATTCCTATTTACCGATAACATGTAGAAACTGATGTATTTCATCAATAATTGTATTGTGCCCACATCTTTGCATATGCACGTAAAAAATCTAAGATAGAATTCAAGAAATTCAAGTAACTGTGATATATTTGTCATCTCAGCTAGCACTCCTGTCTTCTTTAATCTACAAATAAATGACCAAGTCCAAAGGCTAATCAGCTGATGCATAGCATAATATGATGATTCTTTAGGTCCAAAGTCAAGAATTGTCGACTTCAACGCGGTATTACACAACTGGCTTTGACACATAGAAAATACTAAATTTAGCCATCAATAGCAGTGGTCATATTTATGAGCAATAGTGGTGGTATGTAATACAAGGAATACCCCACTTGCCTCTCAACCATATAAGGCCCTCCAATTCAGCCTCGATGGCAGTAATATGGGTTATAAGAATAAAAATCCCAGCTTTAGCACTCACAGTCAGCATCTTTCTCTTCCTTTGGTATATGTTGGTATATCACTTCGTGCAGGATATATTACTACTGACAAGATGAGATCAATGTGAGAGCAATAATTCATTACAACTTTGAAAATCCCAGCAATTACATTTGATAGAAATGATCAAGAAAGGAATGAAATTTGGTTGTTAAATAGGGCCATGGCATAGTCAATGACAACCATGACATTTATTGGGGCATAAGGTGAGTACAGAAGAGATGTAAACAGTTGAAACAAAGTGCAGGGTATCAGTTACAAGCTAAATGCTATTTGACCAATTGAAATCAGTGAAAGAGTAATGACATAATATTTATCTCAGGCTAATAAAATAAGAAACATCGGAAAAGCTCTTAAGAAAAGAAGCAAGTAGCACAACTCAAGATTAGATATTAAGCAGACGGACATCAAATTGTTGCAGGTAAGATTGGTTACTACATTCCCCACTTCTGTGCAGATATAACATACTATCAGGCAACAAGTTGCAATCACACGATCTGATGTAAATTGAGAAAAATCAGTATATTAACTTCTGTGAGTTAGATGACTGATATTGTCTATAATATGGGAGTACAGAAGGCCGTATAGTATTATTTAATGTCTGCAACTATGCAGACAGAGATCTCAGAACAGATGTCTGTAGAGAAGAAAACCATGCTATCAACCAATTATATTTGTTGCACTCACCATCACAACCCTTTGCCAATCATATCTACATGCCAGCACATTCCTCCCCAGGTCTAAGAGATAATAAGCACTTACCCAAGCCTATAGCCACATCTAGGAAAAACTTAAAATGGGAATTTATGAAATCTTTAAATAGCGACTAAATTAGTCTTCAATCTGTTAATAATGCATATGGATACAAATGTAGGTAGGTCAAGCATAGTTTAAGCAGAAAGAAGATCAAAAGAATGGTTTCTTCCTCAAATTTCTCTGCTCCTATGATTTCCAAGACTTCATTCCCTATTTCTGCACGACCTCATAACCATCCTACGCCACTAGATAAATGTGTGAATATTCATCATTTATTTTTTTAGGAGCAAAGCCTATCAAAAGTACCTGATTAGTGATGACCTAAGTTTTTGAACAGAACTATTTATGCAATATCCTCCCCAAGTATTTATTGTTAGTTCGGTGCTTGCTGACTTCTGATTGGCATAGCCCCGTGCTGCAGCAATAAAATCATTGACATAAAGTACCAAGAAAAAAATTCAACCATCAGTTATCAAATGTCCATCTCTTGAGCATATTTGGCAAACTTGGTATAATAAATCCATAAACTTGAGAAGATTAGTTTGCATAAGAAATCCATAAACTTGAGAAGATCAGACAATATTCTCTTCACAGATACTTCAACATCAAAATGAAAAGAGGGAAAACTCCTGCGCTACTAGTAACGATCTTCTCTAAAGATCATGAGCATGTTTATTAAAATGGTAGCAAACAAAGTAGAACTGTTACAATACAAGAAAGAAGAATAAGAAAATTGGAACATGGACCTCATGAACAGTTAACTAGGTAAAAAAGAAAAGATACTACACAAAATAACATAGGGGTCACATACCTCAGGAGCAGAAGAACCAGGGAATGCATGTGATGCATCAGCTGGGGCAGCTGTTGCATAGCAATACTCCAAGGTTTCCCAATAAGCATCAACAGCATCCTGCTTTGAAAAGACAAAATCATGTCGAATTCTTGGACTGCGATTAGCATTGACACATGATGATGGCATAGATCTTGACAGAGGTTCTTCAATATAAGGCTTCAGCTCCATAGCATGCCTAAGGACAGCATGTTGTAGCACACTTTCATCCTCTGGATGCCCTTCCCTCACTAATTGAATTAACTAGAAAAAAGGACAAAACAGCCTCTGTAAGTTTATCAGTATGCTGACACAAGCTAACACGACTTACCACAAGGTAGCCAGATAGGGGTAATTTTTGAACCTACCCCAGAACCAGACCCAAATTAAACCCAGTTTGGGTAGGATAATTCACTACCTAAAAAAATTTTGGGAAGGGATAAAGTTAAAAAAATGTCTGCCCATTTCATTTTCAATGATGGGGCACCAAATCGAGAAATATATAGGTTTTCATTGCGCCATTGCATGGTGATTGAATTACTTAATTTTGACTAATAAGATGTAGGATAATAAGGATGATTGCCCTTTTAATAACAAACTAAAGAAAACTCCCTCATTTGCAAGGAAATCTGCAGCAAACTTACTCCCATAAAACCTTCAAAGACGACATTAGATTCTGCATGCCATGTTGGTAAGATTATTTGAAATGGAATGGAAATCAGTTAAACGCTTATACTAACAATTTAGTAAACATCAAATCTAGATCCCTTATTAAAGTATTGTATATTATGCATAAGATTAACACCTTTAGCCGATATAAAATATTGATTATGCGTGAAAGTCGCCCAGTTGCCAGGGTATCCATCAATCGCTTGTATTCCTGGAAAGGAAGACCAGAAAGCCTCACTCCAAGTTTGCAAATTGCTACCATATTATCAACCTTTTTTGCAGTTCCAACAACTTGTAAAAACAGTTGAAGTGGCATTTCCTTTATAGCCTCCTCCAATGCAAATAGTTGGCATGTGCTGTTAGGATTCTTTACATCGTAGCCACGATTCTCAGAGTTAAATGCATTAGGCCAATCAGGCAAATTAGTCAGATAGCTCCAGAGAAACTTATGCAAGAGCTTTGCACGGACCATCTTAGCATCAACAAATCCATTATTATGCATAGCCTGTACTATTACTGGTCTGTCATCAACACGAGTTAGAGACCTCCTCACACCAGTTAGTACAGTCACAGGTTGGCGATTGTTCTTTCTACTTAAACCCCCTCCACGGATTTCAATATCAAAGTCTCTCCGTCTTTTTTGAATTTGATCAAGAAGTTCTGAGGATAGAGTAATGGAAGGATGCAATACCACTTCTGTTATACGATTTCGACTATAGTTTGTCAATCCTGGCATACTAACTTGAATGCTTTTACACATCCCTGCTTGTTGAAGTCTGTTAAGTATACGGGTTAATGACTTCTTATCCATTCTTCTGCTCTTATAATTCTCAAGCCTCTCAAGCCACTTATAGAGTTCAACTAGTAGGAAGAATTTCTCTTTCTGCAGGGAAGCAACAGAAGTGTGTAAGCAAAGATATCAAACATTACATTAGCAGAATCTCATAACAAAAGCATCAAAACCTCCCAATTAGATGAAATACATTTACTCAAAAACAGCTTATTGTAGTAACAGATCACAAATATCTCCCAACTAAAATGGTGGTTTCCAAAGCATTAACAAAAAACCCAATTGTTAATTGTTCCTCTAACAGATGGAAAATCAGTTTTGTTCCCAACTCGGTAAGGGAAAATGGGAAATACATGAAGATGCAGGTCAAAGTATTGTATGTAGATTATAGGTTTAAAAGCATGTCTAGTCTCGCGGGGGGGGGGGGGGGAAAGAAAGGTGCAGAGAAATATTTTCCATGTGAATCAAAATACTGACGATTAACCAAATATTTGAAAGAGAACTGTGCATTGCTTTGATTAACAGTTAATTTCTGAGCATTTTTGGTCAACTAATAAGTTATTAGCATATTGTTAAAGGGCCAATTTCAAATGGCCTATAGTTGACAGGAACCTAAGTATGACGAAAAAATATGCAAAGAAGGGGTAATGTTCTAATTAAAAAATAATTGTTCAATACTTCATCATGACCTAGAAAGTATTGTACAACCTTCAGTTTTTTCAGTATCCATCGTTCCCTCGTAGTACTAGTAGAAGATGGAAGACGTCGATGCCTCTGAACAGATTCAATTTTAGCTACTATGGATAAAACAGAGGGACGGCTGCCTGACTGTTGAGCATTGGAGTGTTGCGCTATTTCACTACAGCAATGCTTTGGCTCATCATTATTAGCAGAAGGCTCCTCAATGTCATTTTGGTGTTCAACTTGATGTTTAGGTTCGAAATCTCCATCACCTCCTGAAAAATTGCTCGGTAACTGTGACTCGACAGTTCCAGAAACAGTCTTCGGTGAGCACGTGACTACTTTACTGTGGAACAAGTCTTCCAATTGAACACTTGGAGATGTTTGATTGAATGGAATTAAGGTCTTCGGCCTAGTAGAAAGTTCCTTCTCATCAGGAAGTGCTTCAGAGCTTCCATTAACTGTTGTACCAGCCTTATAGTTCAAATAGTTTCTGTGGGTCCAAACTCGATATTGTGGTGTCCTGTCCTGAATCTCAGCCTGCCAGGGCATGTTAAACCTTTCTCTCATGGTAATCAGTCGCTTATAAAGCTTCTTAGCATTAAATCCAACACGTTTGCATATCTATTTGCCATAGAAAAGAAGCAGATAGGTCAGACAAATGGTAAGAAGTACAGAAGCATGGAAAAGCCAGAATGAATGTAACCCAAAATATATAAGCAGCGTTTCATTTCCATCAAGTAATGACCACTATGTCCTAACAGAGAAATCAAAATATTTGAATAAAACAAGAAGAACCCATTAGAGATATAAGCCCACTAACATAAAGTAAAAAGCAAAATTGTATTTTACCCTCTAGTTGGAAGTAGCATTAGTAGCACCTGCTGTAAGGATATAGGTTTTCCTTCTGAATTAAGTACCACCCTCTTATATATACAACATAAAAGGAGACTGCTCTATTTTAAAACTAAGGGCCCATTTGGCCCCGTTACAAGTTGTAGTGCTGTTCAAGAGGTGTTAACTGCGTCACGCTATAAGAAGAATTGTAATGGAGTTTTTGGTTTAGCGGTTCGTCTCTCATTTCAACTTCCTACCACAGCAGAAAATCCAGACTTCCTTTTTTTCAAGTGCTCAACTTGAGGATCAGCTTTCAGCCATGAGCAAAAGCAGGGTCAAAAGTCCAAGATTTAAATCAACAGAACCATCAATTTAATGCATCATAACTCTGGTAGCACGTATTGTCTTAAAAGGCCAAAATTAAATATTCCCATTCCTCCCATACACATAAACTTGATGGTCAAAAGCACATTATCAGAATTCCTTTTATAACGAAAAAAAGAAAAATTCTGATTAACCAGACTAAAAATGAATTCACCCGAAATGAAAGTATAATAACAGTAATACCATCATACATAGAGAAATGCAGAAAAAGTAGTCCATGCAATGAAACAGATAGCAAAAATTAAATGGCATGAACCACAGAAAAATGAATTTATCTCAAATGAGGAATGCTGAAAAGTACCTCAGGAATGGTGATTCCTTTTGGCCCTTCAGCATCAACCATATCATATATACAATGATCTAATGGAAGCTCCACAAGCTGATCGGTTATCTGACCTCTTTTACCATGTTTGACCAGATGTTCCGAATCAAGCACATCGTATCCACCCACTACTGTTTTAGGCACAAAATCATTCGGATCAAATTTCCTCAACAAGCGTAAACAGGTCACAACCTGTAAAAATCATAAAGCAGCTTAAGGCAATAGGTAACTAGGTTCAGGACATTACAAAATTTGGATAGTAAAGGACAGAAATATTGGGATTTTACTACGCAAAAAGATGCACTACAAAAGTGGGAAAAAAAAACATTCAATGACTAGGGCTGCCACTAATCTGAGAAGTTATAGCAAGTTGATGGAGTTTTACAAAAGATGGCCTTTGCAACATGAGATTTATTTAAAATATTCAACTAAGAGGTATAAAATTTTTTAGTAAAGAAGATATGCATGAGCAGATGACATATGCAGCTTGTAAATTGATGAGTACCAAAAATTCTAAAATTGTTTCTTCTTAACACATAGAGTGAGGCTCAAAAGATAAGAGAACATCATGCATTAACTAGAAGAGTAAAGTGTAATTTCAAGCACAGAATTGACCTATTTTAGGCAGAGAAGATGCAACTATGACATTACCTTCTCATCAACATTTCCTTGAAATTCTTCCACAAGCCGAGCATCTTTCAGCCTGTTCAAGATCTAGTTCCAGATTTCATTATACACAGCCAAAGTAAGTACAGATAAACTTAAGGTAGATGAACTTAAGTAGATACAGATGCGACCACCAACATCTAAAACAAATCACTTACATTCCTCCAAGCTCTGTGCCCAGGGGTCAAACGATAACCGAGAGCCACCTTGATATCTGAAGACACAAGAACCTAAAAAATAGAGCAACATAGCAACTAATCAGAATCGTTGAGCAAATGTCCTACGACTAAGACATCAATACACATAACGAATAGAAAAGTTGACCTTTCCGCTTGCTGTTTCGAGTTTATCACAAATAGCTTTCATTGCTGGCAGAAAGTCCCTAATGGAAACATCATCCTCGAGAGCTCCATCATGACGTAAAGAACAGCCATGGGCATCACCGTCACTTGCTGGTTTATCGGGCCTAGAAATCTCAATCCTTTTTTGAGAATTCCAATCCAAGTTTTTTGCAAAACGATGTAAATATAGTAAGTTGGTAGTAACAATAGAAGTGCTTTCCGAAGCATCTTTCCTATCAGATCCAGGCTCTTTACCCCTTACTATAGTCGATTGACGGACAACCAGCTGTTGGACTTCAAGGTTCTTTACAACATAAAAGAAATTGTTTCCTTTCATGCCAAATTCTTTAGCAAGTTCGCTCTGTGTTATTCCATTAGTCCTGCAATCATGAGAGAGAGAGAGAGAGAGAGAGAGAGAGAGAGAGAGTAAATATGCTAAACAATACTGCTAATTGCCTGTACAATTTTTTCAAGAATGCAGCTGATGCGAATGCAAGTTAATACCTAAATAATTCAAATTCATTAAAAATTACACCAAATATGCAAAGTTCCTTCTTTTCCTCGATTTGATAAATCGAATAGCAAAAGGAACATGCTTATTTTCTAATTTCCTGTATTTAACAAGATTAGATAACTGAGTAAAGGACATAATCCCCCACCCTTGCATTAAGATCAGGCACTAAAGAGTCAAGAACTTAAAGGGGGTAACAGGCTCATTTCTCGAATGTAGTTCCTTCTAATTTTCTCAAGTAAAATTCTTTTCGCCTCTTTTAGGGTTCTTTTCATCTCTTCTATCAATTTAGATTAGAGAGAGAGAGAGAGAGAGAGAGGCGATCGTGAAACTAACCTAGCTGCGGCGAGCCGCTCGAGGGCCGACCGCTGTATCGACGAGATCTCGCAGCTAGCGGCTTTAAGATCATAGATTCCCAAGAAGCTATCTCGCACGTGATCCTCCGCAAGAACCCTCAACCCGCCCCTCTCGGCTTCGTCCAGGCATTGGACGGAGGGATCCCGAGGGCCGAGCGACGAGCCCTCGGCCTCGAATCGGAGCCCGGGGAGGGCGAGGAGGCGAGACCACAGGGCCTTCTTCACGTCGGCGGAGAGGGGGAGTCCCGCGGCGGCGAGGGCGCCGCGGAGGCCCGGCCACAGCTCGGCGACGGGGATCCCCGCGGCGGCGCGGGCGCAGATCTCCTCGAGTGCGGCGGAGACGATCGTATCCATGGCGGAGAGCGCATCGATTGATCGATCGATCGGAGGGGAGGGGGAAACGGGGATGGGGATTAGGGTTTTGTATTCTCAGAATCGGGTTCGGAAAGTGGGGGTGGAGGGAAGGGACGTTGAGAAGAGCGGCGGGTTTAAATAGCATTTATCAAAATTAAAATAAATAAATTACATAAATTTGTAATTATTTATATTTATCATTTACTTCTAAATTTTGTTATTATTATTTAATAATCTCTCTTAATATTTTTCTCCAACAAAGCATTAGAGTTATTTAGCTTTCCCATAAATGCAGTACCTAAGTAAAATTAATAGAATTTACTTATGATTAAATAAACAACCAAAAAGCTTACATTATTATTATATATTTAAACTTTTCAAAATTAATATAATTTATTATTCTCTTATTCCTTCTTACGAATTTGGCCTAACTCTTTGATGAGCGAGAAAGATTAGCAAATTAAGAAGCGTTATTAAAAGAGAAAGTGCATTACTTTTATATTAATTTTGCCCCATTAATCAATTTTTTCTTTTTATTGCATAAAAATGATTGCAAAATGTTTGTAGTAGAAAAAATATATTAGGAGTGATTACGCAAACCTGCGACGAAAAATATGCTGATTCTGAAAATATATGCTTCTTACTCTTAAATAACTTGAAAATAATAACAAGATTTTTTATATACAAAAGTGAAAAAAGAAAACAAAGCATAAATAAAATTTACAATCAACTTAATTCCACAATGTACCAAACCTGTAACAACCCTCTTTTTGCCAAAAAAATAATAAAAATAAAAATAAAAATAAAAATAAAAATAAATCTCTTTTATTTATTTATTTATTATAATATTTCTTGGTGGGACCAAATCGGATCCTCTGTAGGGCGGCGTTTCGCGAAGCCATAACCGCACGGAACTCCGCATCGACGGCGCGCCCCAAACGGTCCAGCCCCGCCGTTAGCTCCTCCGTCACCCTCCCAACCTCTGAAACGGCGCCACGTAGCCTCTCCGTCTCCGCTCCGTCATCCACCGCCGCCGTTAACTTCCTCACGGCGGCGTCCACCGCCGCCACCTCCTCCGTCGCCGCCAACGACCTCCCCGCCGCGATCACCCCTCGGACGGCCGAGATCCGTCCACGCGGCGCCGCCGCCCACTCGGCGATCGCGTCGCGGGCGCGGCGCGAGGAGTCGGAGGAGGCGGCGAGGAGGCGGAGGGGGAGGAGGCGGCGGCGGAGGAGGTCGATCGCGGCGGAGGCGACGTTGCAGGCGTCGAGGAGGGCGAGGGAGGCGTCGAGGTGGGAGTCGAGGGCGAGGAGATCGACGGCGCCGGAGATCCGCGCGAGGGCGATCGGCGGCGATCGGAGGTGGGGGATTAGGGTTTCGTCGGAGGGTTTGTGGCGGAAGAGGGGAAAGGGGAGATCGGAGTTACACGCCTCTACGATCGACATCGCGGATGCCAAAAAAAAAAAAAAAAAAAAGATCGGGGCGAGGAATTGGAGTTCCTTTGTTTGGTAGAGAGGCGATTATTTGGGTTTATATAAAGCGAGAAATCGCCGCGGTATTCGCAAAAGCGACCGTTGACCAGAAGCCGTACTCTCAACCTGGTTGCTTCAAACGCGGAGAAGCAGCGGGTTTCCGAGAAGCGCTTTTCACACGTCAGTAAACGCGACTTTTAAAGCAGGCCAGCTCTTTGTGGATAAGAAGCAACACTTTTGGCACGTGCTTCCCAGGTCAGTTTCTCTATGGTATATTCTTCTTCTTCTTCTTCTTCTTTTGGATAGAATTAAAATGATGCAAAATAAATAAAAAAATCTCAAATATATTTTATATTTTTTTAATTTTAGTATCATGTGTCAAAATTAAAAAGTACTAAAGTGAATATTCAATAAATCTATGTAGAATATCTAAAAAAATTTTGCATATAATTTAACAAAATATTAACGAAAGGAGCTGACAAAAAGAGAAAAATACAACTATAGAGTATTAAATTGATGCATTTTAAATCACAGAATACTAAAATAAAAAAGTGCAAAACCACATAGTACTAAATAAAAGGATGTTGGTAAATTAAATGTTTACAAAGGAGAAATTAGTGTAGCTTTAGCTACAAATTAGGGAAGTACAAATTAGTGCATACAATTCAAATGCCCAAACATATATAAGTTCTTATTACCTTAATCCAGTGGGTAAGGAAGAGTAGCTATGTGATTATGAGCAACTGTTCCAATCCACAACTTGCCATCTACCTCCCTAACTTCACTCACCAGCTTCATCACCTCGCCTCGCCGATCTTCGAGCACCTCGACGATCTTCCCTTCCTCGTCGAAGAGAGATGCGACGGTGTACATCCTCGCTCCGATCATCTTCGCCAGAATGTTTATCTTTAACGGTAACCTGAAGTATACACTCCTCAGCCACGGATTGCGCGAGAGCACCTCTTGGATCGGCGTCCGACAGCAGTCGATCGCAACCCAGAATTGGCCCTTCTCGTTTATCCGCACGTTGTCGGGAAAACCCGGCAAGTTGGCGAAGTTTTCGAGCTCTCCGGCCCTTTGGCCCTCTAGCCAATATCTCATGATCCTAAAAAATGTAACACATGCATGCATGCACGTTACGTTCAGTTATATAAAACAACACACGCATGTCATGTTAACTAAATCATGCATCTAAAAAGATAATAGAATATCTTTCGATGTCAGAGAGAGACGGTGAAAAAACCGACCTGCAGTTGGTGGTCTCTGTGAAGAGGAGAAACCTCTGATCCTTCGAAATTTGTACTCCATTAGGAAAAACCAATCCCCTTAGCACAACATGAGTAGTCATAGTTACAGGATCATACCTTAGTAACCTTCCTGTGGCCTCTCCTTCTAGTAATATATAGAAGTGATCCCTAAATCAACACAAGCTACATTTGAGTTACAGATTTATTGAATCTGATTATTGTTTACGGCTATCGTAAATTTACGCTTTTTCACCTTCTATTATATCGAGCGCTTGTGTCGGTGAAAAAAATCGAGCCGTTACGATGAACATCCAAGTCGTTCGCGAAAAGGATTGGACTTCCTTCTGCGTAAGTAGCTACAGAAGTTGCAACACCGCCGTCGGGACCGACAACCATGAGCCCGTAATAGGCGTCGGCTATGTAGAGTTCGCCGGTCTCTCTATTGAACCTTAGGCCGAGCGGTCGGCCACACCACTTCTCCTTCGGATGTTGCTTCGGGGTCGTCGAGTCGACTCCGTTAGCGCACATTTTCTCGGTCCTTTTGTATACAAATTTGTCGAGTTAGTTAAGAAATGCCAATAAATATGATGTCAAACTTTAAATCCAAGCCCAATTTTCTATTTCTGCTTGAGATATATTGCATGATTTGCATAACTTCGAATATAACTCATCTACTGTGTTACCAAAAGATTGATCCAATAGGAAACAGGTATGAATATTTTAACACCCGCGCTCACGTGTCTCATGGAATGAAGTGATTTAGAATTAGCTCTGTTATCATGTTATTAGAAAACAAATCCGCAACCAGTGAAGGCTTAGTAACATACTCACCAGTTTGGATTAACAACTGCAAATGTTTCCCACCCAACACTCTCCCCCAGCCACCGGACGACGCGGCCGTCGGCCAACCCCGCGTACGGGCCTCGGCCCACCAGGTCGAACTCTATGGACTCGGGCCCGAAAACCTCGTCGACGAACTCGAGCCTTCCGAGTCTCAGCCGGCTCCGGTTGTCCCTCGGCCAGTGATCCATGACCTTGCTGTAGGGTGTAATGTCGTGCCTTACGGGCCGGTAGTCGACCCCGCCGAGCGGGCCCAAATGGAATGGGTCCATGAAGATTAGGCCCAGGCCAAGCGCGAAGAGCACGACGAGGCGCGGATGTGTTAAGAGTCCATCTTCTTTAATCAACCCCTTCTTTTCCATTGATAGAGACAAATTTTGAGAGATTAAGGTTGTGTTAATGTTTCCAAAGGGTTTTATTTAAACACTACGTAGAGTTGAAAAGCGGAGATCCCATACAAAAGAGTTTGCACGAATTTTCTACAGGCTTAGAATATATGTTTGTTTCACAGAAAGTAGAGATGGATGAAATAGATTCGGTCATAAGTGCTAAGTTCTGTTGTTCGGTTTACTATAACTTTACCTTTCAATTGAAATTTAAACTTTCTAAAGTACCGTAATTGACATTTCGTTCATCCCAAATTAATGTCAAGTATGAAAAAAAGTGAGAAAAAAAATATAGAATGTTAATCCATCTCTCACATCTTTAGGTAGCTATTATGTCAATCATTTCCTTCCAAATAAACAGTAAAAAAAAAAAGATTTTCACCTGAATTATAATTCATCTGAAAATCTACTTCAATTTGAACTGGTTGTAGGAATTTGCTACAACAGTGGTTGTAGAGAATCCACTTTTTACTTTCTAACATGAGGCGTGCGTGAGTATGTGATGGTTTGGAGTAGGTCTCATTTTTGTTGGACCGTGTTTTTCGCCTGATAACGTTTTTATTACTATTTATTTTTATTATTTGATAAAAATAAATAGAATTTATCCAAATTATTGACTATTTTAATTCTTACGATCTAATTTTTTAATTTGTTAGATTTGAGTCGATCAATAATAGTTTGATTTTAAAATTTGAATATAAATTCTCACAGCTATAATTCGATTAAAAAGTAAATAGAGTTTCTTAATTTCGAAGGTTAAAGTGTCGTTCGTTACTAAATCAAAAGAAATTAAATGTTGATAGCTAAAAAAAAAAAAACTGAAGGTCGGATAAGCAAATCAAATGCCCCATATATAGTTCAAATAATTTTGTATTCTTTTACTCTTATTATTTATTTTATTTTCTAAAAGTTCTAATTACGAGACCTCACCTAGCATACATATTACCTGGCGTTGAATTCCATTTTATACCTAAATATATATATAAAATTAGGCTGGAATGCCTAATTAATAGTAAAAATGCTTCTTTGCGATCAAGTTTTACATCTTGATGAAAATTGTAGGGTCAGGATGTATTAGGTCGCGTTGAGCTTGAGTGGCTCCCTCTATGGGTTGAGTGTCCCCACGGGTTATAGTATTTAATCCAATGGTTAAAATAATGGAAATAGTTGATCCAAAGCGCCTAAAACTGATAGCAACAATGGGATTTTGCCTACTATAGTAGGCCCAGTCCAACTATATATATATATATTATCCTAGCGGACCACTACTCTAGGGCCGCAACTCAAGGGATAATATCATCCCGACCCTACAATTATTTCATCAAGGTTAAAAACTTTGATAGCAAAAGACGCGTTTTTAACTATTATGTATTCCAGCCCGTAATGTTATTATATTATTTTATATATATATTTATTTATATATTGATTAATATATTATATATTGAACTGGGACAAATGCGCTATGTTTGACATATGTTATCCAATATAAATAATATATATGTATATGTATATATATACATATATACATATATATACATTTTTTTTTTTTTTGAGAAAGATAGGTAGCACGCTACCCGCTTCGTTTATTTTATTTAGAAATAAACTTAGCTAGAAATGTGAATCAACTAGGATTCGAACTTGAGTCTTGGGTGCCAACCACTAAATCCTTTGCCACTTGCTATAGGGACGGTCAGTCATATATATACATACATACACACACATATATAATTATATACACAGACACACACTAAGGTAATACATGTTAATAGTCCATATCACACCTAAAATTTTATAATTCACAAAAAATTTAAATAAAGAAAAAATATAAATATTCAAGTCAAAATTATGCGCAAGGTCGACCCCCTACAAGTCTTCTTCTCAATTGGTTGAGTATCATTTCAACCAAGTGAAATTAATAAATGTATCTTCCAAGTTTTCCATTTTGGTTTGAAACCAAAGAGGGGTCCAATAGTTTTAACAGTACAGTCAACATATCAGCAGGTATTAAGAAGCCACACAAATTAAGTGTATTTATAGATGGAGCATTACTCTTTAATTAGCTCGAGATACCTCAAAAAATATAATTTTAATATGCTTTTACTAATCCAAACTAAGTTGGATTAGTCAGATCATTTAAATGGAATTGGAATTTCAAATTTCTCAAGCACCTGTCATTTTCATGCCAGCTCTTATCAGTTTTATTCTTCACACTAATCTTAGAAGAGAAAAAGAAGTTTGCATTTATTGCTGTTAAGTGGTCCATCACATGATGTAGCTGAGCAATATTAAAGTAACAGATCCATTAATAAATGCCATGCACTTACATTGATTGGTTAATGTCTCAGAATATACTAACAGTTACATACACACCATATCATCATAAACAGAATTGTATATTTGTATGGTGCCATTTCTCCAGGTTTAATTTAGATTTTATTTTATTTGTGTCAATTTAGTTGCCATCTACATTTATATCTATATTTTTATACATTATTTCTCCTAAAATTGCCACATGACAATTTTTTCTTTATAATTGAATACGGATCTTCTCCGAACCAGCTCAAGTCCTTCCTCTTCATCTTTCTTCAATTGTTATTTTTGTTTTTTTCATCACCGTTTATTTTTCAATTATCTATCCGTCGTATCCCGTGGGTTACTATGCTAGTAACTATTTATACATACTAGATGTCATATATGTGACGACTAAACATTATTCGTTAACAGCTTAAAATTTTTAAAATAATTGATCGTTTTACAGATATTAAATTATCGAAGTGTCTTTTCTATGTTTTATCATGCTAGCTGTAGGATTGAGACTGCACAAAATATACATCAATATTATTAGAAGATTCTGCAGGCCTGATTTGTAGAATTAAGTAAATACTGAATTGCTGATAATGTCACAATAAAAAAAAAATACAAGAAAAATCTCTAAATTACCGACACTTTTTAAAAGTGTTGTTATATGTGAAGTCGCTATAGGTAGTGCCGCTTTAATATTTGGCACCCATTCTTTTAGCGACCTGTGGCGGAGGAATACGTGGTGATCGTGGCTCTCTACGGTCCCTACGAAATCCTCGCGGCCGAACTCCAACTGTCGAAATCCTCCCTCGTCGGCTACGGTGGCGGAGGAGGAGAAGGAGAGATGGTGATCAATTTTTTTTTTATTTTTTCTTTTTTATTTGTAATTGGGCCGAGTGAGCTGGGTGTGGTTGGTGGAATAGAGAAACTTTTTATTTTTATTTGGATTGGACTTTATATTTAGACATTATTAGATTTTTTTTAAAAAAATTGACATAAATAAAATATTTATATAAAAGTATTTGAAAGATGTGTCTCTATAATTCAATTATGTTGTAGTGTCAGATTATTTAAATGGAATTGAAATTTCAAATTGCTGAAGCACCTGTCATTTTCATGACAGCTCTTATCAGTTTTATTCTTCACACTAATCTTAAAGGTAGAGTTCACACTTTTAGAAGAGAAAAAGAAGTTTGCATTTATTGCAGTTGAGTGGTCCATCACATGATGTAGCTGAGCAATATTAAAGTAACAGATCCATTAATAAATGCCATGCACTTACATTGATTGGTTAATGTCTCAGAATATACTAACAGTTACATACACTACACCATATCATCATAAACAGAATTGTATGGTGCCATTTCTCCATATTTAATTTAGATTTTATTTTATTCGTGTCAATTTAGTTGTCATCTACATTTATATCTATATTTCTATACATTATTTTTTCTAAAGTTGCCGCATGACAATTTTTTCTTTATTATTGAATACGGATCTATTCCGAACCAGCTCAAGTCCTTCCTTTTCATCTTTCTTCAACTGTTTTTTGTTTTTTTCATCACCGTTTATTTTTCAATTATCTATCCGTCGTATCCCGCGGGTTACTATGCTAGTAACTATTTATACATACTAGATGTCATATATGTGACGACTAAACATTATTAGCTAACAGCTTAAAATTTTTAAAATAATTGATCATTTTACAGATATTAGATTATCGAAGTGTCTTTTCTATGTTTTATCATGCTAGCTGTAGGATTGAGACTGCGCGAAATATACATCAATCTTATTAGAAGATTCTGCAGGCCTGATTTGTTGAATTAAGTAAATACTGAATTGCTGATAATGTCACAATCTTCCTCCATGGAAAAAAAAAAATTACAAGAAAAGTCTTTATTATTATTATTATTATTATTATTATGGAGCGCTTATTCTAGAATTTATTGATTACTTTTTTCCCCCACGCAGAGAAGTCGTATATATTAACAAATAATTATTTTTTTCTAAACACAAAATAAAATAATTCATATCGAATCTAGTGAAATTCAGTAAGGGTGTGTTTAGTTCCTCGTATTTTTTTTTTTTTTTTTCCAGTTGAATGTAAGGTTTTGATATTTGATTGCTTGTAAAAAAAAAAATTTTCGAAATTTTTTTTTATAGATTGTAAGAAAAAAGAGGGTTTTCGTTTTTCGCTCTCTTTGAGCGAAAAAGAAAAAAAACATGCAGCATTGCGCACGCCGCATTAGGGAACAAAAGCACGCGGTCCACGAGGTCCGTTCCACCTTGTGGACCACATGAGAGAGGTCCACTGTCGACTTCTCTCTCTCTCCCTTTCAGTTTTTTTTTTTTTTTTTTCACTATCCAAAATTTGATTTTTGTCGTCCCTGAATCGCAGAAAATAAATCCGATAAGTAGGAAACCATCAGCTCGTTGTACAAGTTACGCCCATATAAAATTATAGAAAAAATCGCTTTCGATACATCCACAATTGAAACTTCGCTTTCGACACATCCACATCAATTGTGATTTAAATCTATTCACACAGAGAGAGAGCTGATTCCATACTTTTCTTTTCTGTTTCTTTAGTTTTCATTTTGTCTTTGTTTTCCTTTCGATTTAGTGTTAAAATGGTTTTTTATTACATTGATTATTTGTGTAAATAAGCTTAAAGTATAATAGGATAGGTATCTACTAAAAAGGTCCCACTATGATCTTAATTTAGCCTTATTTCTTTGGAACGTTTCTAAATATTCCTCTCTCGGAGATACTTACGTATAAATGGCCGACTCTTTTGTAGGAATCTTCATGTTCAAAGAGTCTAAAACTCTACATAGAATTTTAAAGGGATTACGTTACGTATAATAAATATATGATAGTTAAGTCAACTCCAATATAATTGTTGTAGTTTTGAAAATTTTATTTGTATGTATATTTTAATTGAGGAATGCTTCAATACACCAAATAAATTAAATCTAGCCGTTCAAAACTTAAGGGCGAGATTGTCTTTTGCTTAGTAGTTATCTGCTCAACAGGTTACCATTCGTAAAGGTAATATGGGAAAAGAAATACAAGCCAATTACCAAATTTGATCAACCCAACACAAATATTTGTTTCCTAGTTTAATTTTGTTACTTACCAAATTAGATAGTGCTAATTTGATAAGTAATAAATTTTTATAAAATTGAATTTAAAAATCAATTTGAGCTTAAACTTTATAATTGTGTACATTAAATTCAAATTTAATTTTACTTTTGATTTTCAGAATGAAAAAATTTATGTTTAAATGAATAGTATATTTCAATTTGAATTGTTAATTTGATATTAAAATGACACGAAATTTCAATGCTATTAACTTATTTTAAATTGTAAATTATGTTGTATTTATAAACATAAATTTTATTTTTTATTTAAATTAAAGGCTTCTATATTTAAAATTAAATTCAAATTGTTCATTCGATAGTAAAAACAACATTAAAGTTCAAAAATATTGATTAAAATTAAATTTTAAATTTAGATTTAGTTTATGTTATAGTTAAAAAAATAAAATTTGTTAACTATTTAAACTGAATGATTCTATGTTTGAAAATTAACTTTAAATTAATTATTGTGGCCTGGGTGAAAAGTTTCCATCAGAGTGAATGAAAAAAAGAAAAAGAAAAAATAACTTCGGAGAAGATGATTGTGGCCCGGGTGAAAACTTTCCATCGGAGTGAATGGAATATTTTACAAAAATGATATGTTATAAGAATAGAAATTTACCAAAATACCCTCATTGTAAAGAATTTTTTTTTTGCCCTTGTTAGAGAGGTGACCAGTACCGATGGTACGTAGATTTTATTTTGGGTCTTAATTTGTTTTCATGACAAAAATAACAACTATCTGATGCGAATTATTGTCGAATTTACGCCATTTCGTTAAATTATGTAAAATAATAATTGTTCTTCAAATCTTTAGATTAGCAGAGAATAATATTTCTTTTATTATTTAATATTATTTTTCACATCTGAATTCGAAATTTTTGATAGGTACAAAATATTTACAGACTTAAATTAAGTTGGAAGAAATTAAATAGCGTTATAAATTCGATGAGACTCGGACTTGAAAATCTTTTTTTTTTTTTCTAAGAGTTAATTTTTTTTAAGAATAACAATTATTTTATATACTTAGTATCAAAACACAATATTTTTAAGGATAAACTTCAAATACCACTTATATNTTTTATATGATTTAACGAAAAGTTAATGGAGGGATTGAGAAAAAAAAAATTTGAAAACACAATATTTTTAAGGATAAACTTCAAATACCACTTATATAGTTTCGTACTTTTTCACTTTAATACCTTGTGCTTTAAAGTGTATAAATTTAGTACCCTGTGTTTTCAAATTTTTTTTTTCTCAATCCCTCCATTAACTTTTCGTTAAATCATATAAAAAAAAACTTCAAATACCTCGCCTATTGTTTATCAAATATTTACTTTAGTATTCTTTAGTTTAAACTTTATCACTGATTTAATGAAAAAAATTAGTGGATGAAATAACAAAAAGAAAAAAATAAAACTACATAATACGAAAGTGATACTCTCTAAACTACAGAAAAAGAAAGTGAAAAAGTACAAAACTACAGTGCTACTATTTAATTTTTTTTTCTATTTTTAATTGTTATATTCAATCAAAATCATGTCGGAATAAAATATAGGAATCCACAATAAATTATTATTTTTTCTAAATAATAATTTATTGTGGCTGAATCATTCCACACTACTCTTTCGGATCTCTTGCGTGTGATTCGCCGCACACTTTCTCCCTACATCTTTTGCCACGCTTAAATGATCTTCTAATTATTAGTTTAGTCAAATATATCTCTATATAACTTATATTTAATTAGATAATCCAAACTATTGTTGTTATACTTTGCTTATAATATATAAAGAAAATCTATATAATTCAAAATTTTATGTATAATTAATGCCAGCACAGTTCATATGAATTTTAATCATTTTTTTTAAGAAAAGATACTGCTTTAGGCTTTACCTCTTTAATAAAATCACCTTTAATATTAATATTAATATATTATTAATGTATTTGTAATTAATAACAAATTCTAAAGTTAAGTTTATGAATATTTTAGAAATATAGAAAATTTGGTGAAAATATGTCACCATCATGAGATGATCCAATCCACCATCCATCACAATAGCAGTGCGAATCTCAAAACTGTGTGAACGGTGGACTGGATGGACTCACACTGGGCAATGGGACCGTCCAACTAAAATTTTAGGGCTTTTTTTGCAAATAGCCCCTTTACAATTTTTTTTTTTAAAATTTAGCCCTGTCAAAAATTTATTTACAAAAATGACCCTGACCCCGCCACGCAAGCGCCACGTCAGCGCCACGCGGACGGAGCTGGGCCAGATGGTTAAGTTGAACACGGTGAATCATTCACCGTGTTCAATACAAAGTTTTTATATTGGACACGGTGAATGAAATAGCTAAGATCGAAATATTTGTATTGGACACGGTGAACCATTCACCGTGTCCAATACAAATAATTGGACACGGTGAATGAATCACCGTGTCTAATACAAATACCTCCAACTTAGCCATTGTTGGGATATTTGTATTGGACACGGTGAACCATTCACCGTGTCCAATACAAAAATCTTGTATTGAACACGGTGAATGATTCACCGTGTTCAACTTAAACATCTGGGCCCGCCCTGCCCGCGTGGCGCTGACGTGGCGCTGGCGTGGCAGGGGCAGAGCCATTTTTGTAAATAATTTTTGGATGGGACTATTTTTGCAAATAAAATTTATCAGGGGGCTATTTGAAAAAAAACCTAAAATTTTAATAAACTAATTATTATTATTATTATTATAAACTTAATTAGTCCCTGGATTTAGACTAAAAAAAGTCAAACCCAAAAAGTACTCATCCTATTACTAAACAGAGAAGCAAATGGGGTGGGTCCAGAGGGGCCCTGGATATAAGCGGATTCAAGATAAATTATATTATATTTTATTTTTACTCTGACGTATTGCATTTGGAATTGATTTTTGACGATTTTTTAACGAATCAAGATAAGATAAATCAATGGAGATAAAGGGTTTCTGCTTCTCACTTCATTTCCTACTGGTTCAAGATTTTTTTTTTTATTTTTTATTTTTAGTTCTCACTTATCACCCCGTTTAGAATGGACTGAAACGTGATCTCCACCGATCAAGGTCGTTTACATTCCTGCGCTTAAAGCAACTCTCTCGTAGGAGCTTCTGCTATGATTCATCCCAAATAAAGTAATAAGTGTGAACTAAAAATATTAGGAAAATATAATTCGGTCCAAATCTAGCCTAATCCACCGAGTAAATAAAGCGGGAGGCAATAAGCCCTTTTTATCTTTTTAATCTGTCTCGATTCGTCAAAAATTTACTTCTGTCGCAATCCGTAAAGAAATGGAGCGGATCTAGGGACCTCTCTCACCCCGGATCCGCCTCGTTTGGATGTGTGTACACAGGACTTTTTTATAAAATGACCCTCTAAAAAATTATAATTGGCAAAATAATCATGTAAAAATTTTATTTGTAAAATTAACCCTCCTTTCGCCACATAGGCGCCACGTCAGGATTTTCTTACAAAGACGGTGAATCGTTCGCCGTTCTCTTTTATTTCTTTTAAAGACGATGAATCGTTCACCGCTTTCTCCCATTTCTTTTAAAAACGATAAATCATTCACCGCCTTTCACTTATTTACTGTTTCTTTCTATATCCCGTATAATCTTAACAACTTTTAAATCCTAATAATTTATCCATATAATTTCATATAAAGGCAGTTAAGATTATATGAAATTATATAGATAAATTATTAGGATTTAAAGGTTGTTAAGATTATATGTAATTTGTTAGAATTTTTATGTGGTTGTTAGGATTATATATAGAATATAGAAAATAACAGTAAATAAATTATGGGAGAAAACGGTGAATGATTCACCGCCTTTAAAAGAAATGGGAGAACGCGGTGAACGATTCACCGTCTTTAAAAGAATTGGGAAAACAGGGTGAATGATTCACCGTCTTTAAAAGAAATTATGACGTGGCGCCGACGTGGCGAAAAGAGGATTAGTTCTACAAATAAAATTTTGAGTGGGTTTTTTCGCAAATTTTAAAATTTGAGAGGATTGTTTTATAAAAAAGTCCGTGTACACACCTACCTCTTTCTTCCTCTCGTTCCCACCACCCACCGTACAATCTCCATCCAACGGCCCCCATCTCTCCTCCTCCCCAATCCTACACACCCTTGCCTAGTACTAGGAATATTCATTCACTTCATAAATACCCAATCCCCTCGCTTGATCATTACCCCCAATACCGAGAGAGCGAGAGCGAGAGCGAGAGAGAGAGCTCATCCCCCTCCATTTCTCTATCTCTCCTGCGCGACGATGGAGAGCTACGGCGCGGATCGACGGGAAGGGGAGGGGGAGGGGGAGGAGGAGATGGTGGCGCCGGAGGGGAGCGAGATGCGGCGGCGGAGCGCGGCGGCGGCGGCGGCGAAGGAGGTGGAGACGCGGGAGGGAAACGGGGAGGCGGCGGCGTCGACGATGATGTCGATGTCGGTGGAGAGGGTGTTCGAGGGGAAGCGCGTGCCCGGGTGGCGGGAGCAGCTCACGCTCCGCGCCTTCGTCGTCAGCTTCGTTCTCGCCGCGATGTTCAGTGTCATCGTCATGAAGCTCAACCTCACCACAGGTATCTGTTAGCTTAAATCTTATTTACATGTCAGAGTAACTTTTTATTTCAAAAAATGGAGATCATATATGCTATTTTATTTTAAATTTTAAATATTTAATCCTGCTTCTTTTTTATCCTGTTAAAGTTTCGATTAAAATTGATCGGAGGTAAAATAACGCCCCAATAATTCCACATCGGATGGGATATTGATTTCGATCAGTTTATATGGGACCTACACGTTAATAATAATAATTAGGCTTAATAATAATTAGGCTTAAGTATTTTGGGCATGTGGTTTGGGCGTTGAGTTATTATGGCGGGTTGGGTGCTTGCAGTTTATTTTATATAACAGTAGAATTGATATCTTTTTTAAAATTTTTGATGAATCAAACAGCGAAAGAGAGTTACCATTTCACTTCTTTCCACTTTCCGTGAAACAAACACACCCCGACCGTTTGTCCACAATTAAAAATTTGTATACAGAACATCATATTATTGATTTCTGCATTCAAATAGGACTTTAAGCTTTTGGAGATAAATGATTGATTTTTTTATATGTTTCTAACATGGTTTGGAGATAAACGGTTGTTTCGCATCCAATCTTTGACAGGTATCATCCCCTCCCTGAACGTCTCGGCGGGACTCCTGGGGTTCTTCTTCGTGAAGACGTGGACCGCCGCGCTCGACAGGGTCGGGCTGCTCAAGAAGCCCTTCACCCGCCAGGAGAACACCGTCATCCAGACCTGCGTCGTCGCCGCCTACGACATCGCATTCAGCGGTATGTAAAGAATTTCAATAGTGTCCCCCTTGCACTTTGTTCCTGTCTCAAATAGGTCATTCACGTTCAGCTTTCGAGTAATGTTGCAACATATATAGTGTTTAGTACTTGTTTAACTTACAAAGTAAAGGATTTATTTGGGTCGCCAAACTGTTGGAAACCTAGTTTTTTAAGTAACCAACTATTTGTCGTAAGGTCAAAGATTCAACTATCTGCATGAGTTTAAATTAGGACGATCCCTGTTCAGAACATGTGGTTTGCGATGTTTGTGTTCATACATATTATTCAACTATTGGATAGAGAAACTTTTGTCTATTTGGTTAATTTTAGGAGAAAGTCAAACAAGGACAATGAGTGGCGGCCAATTGTAGACCAATTTAAATGCAATAATAAGGACCACTATGATTAATCCATCAATCCATTTGGACAAGTCCATTTGAATGATTTGACTCTCACCCCAGGAAATTTGATATTTCGGTGCGCTTGGCATGTTTCACTTTCGATTGATTCTAAGTCGATTTAAATGATTAAATTCAAAAGGCATGTCAGGCCAAGATGATTCATATTTTGATGGGCCGATTGTTTTATGTTTCGAGCACTGAATATAATGGACGACCGATTTAGACGATCTTATCATGTCATATTGAGTTTTTCTTCTGTTTGAGTAATATCCCACTAAATGTCACATTTTATAGTGGGTTAATTGCTTGCTAACTATACAAATTGTATCAAACTCTACAAAGTTGGAACGCCTAAAGTTTCACCTGAATATAAGCCCAAACTGATAAAGCAATTAAATCAACCATAAGTAACTAATTTAGCAATAGTTGCTGAATCAAACTAAGTTCATCTTTCATAAACCCTTCTTTGTTTTGCACATAGAGAAATAGTCTTGTTGTGCTTACTAGTTTAGACTAACAAAATTTAAAACAGGAGGATTTGGTAGCTACCTACTAGGAATGAGTGAGAGGGTTGCGAACCAAACAACAGAAGCGAATGATCCGCAGAATGTGAAGGACCCACAGCTGGGGTGGATGATTGGGTTCCTTTTTGTCGTCAGCTTCCTCGGTCTCTTCGCTCTCGTGCCCTTAAGAAAGGTAAATTACGTTCCCACCAAGCTTACACAATACCATATTGCATGTCTTAGCTTATCGAACAGCTTCTTACTCCGAAAAGTAGTAATTAGAAAAAGAAAGAAAGAAGAAGAATTTGGAGCTTAAAATTTGCTCTAAGAATCCGACAATAGAAGATATAACGAGGTGTTAGGGTATGAGAAAGCTAGTAGCAAACAGCTTTATGGAGACAGCGCTTTCCAAAAGCTCGAGCTCGACCAGAAAAGCCGTGAATTTGTGTTTTTTTTTTTCCAATTTGAATTTGCCAGTTATAAAGATCATGGACTAATAACGAACTTGATTTGTTTCAGATTATGATCATCGACTACAAGCTGATCTACCCCAGTGGCACAGCAACTGCTCACCTGATCAATGGTTTCCACACTCCCCAAGGCGCCAAATTAGCGAGGTAAATTACTAACATTCTCAATAATTTACCTCTTTTCTCACTACAGGATTTTGTATAATTGTGTTTTGTTACCTAAAAGATCGATTTAACAGAAAACCGTATATATAAGGTTGAAGTTGGGGATTGAACCCACGGTCTCACAGATCGAAGAAGTTTAGAATTGACTCTGATACCATATTACCTAAAGGATCGATCTAGTGGAAAACGCTACCAGAAATATATATTAACATGTGTGATTCTAATTCAGGAAGCAGGTGATTACATTGGCGAAATTCTTCGTAATAAGCTTTGCATGGGGGTTTTTCCAGTGGTTCTACACTGCCACAGATAGCTGTGGATTTCAAGCATTCCCTACTTTGGGGCTCAAAGCTTATGCAAACAAGTGAGAATCTTACCCTGCACAACTCTTCTCATATACATCCTTTTTAGGAAAGAATTTTGTTCATGTGTAAGTAAGTAATATTTTGTATATATACATGAAGCTCAAACCATGATTTTCACATATTATTTCCCTGTACTAAACCTGATGCCTTTTTTTCCTCCCTTTTTTTGTAGCTTCTATTTCGATTTCTCTACTATTTACATTGGAGTGGGAATGATATGCCCCTACATTGTAAACGTATCTGTTCTCTTAGGAGGCATCATCTCATGGGGGATCATGTGGCCTCTCATTAACAACAAAAAGGGTGAATGGTTCTCAGCTGATCTCCCCCCTACTAGTCTCCATGGATTGCAAGGTTACAGGGTAAAAAGAATTACTTAATCACCCTTCCTTGTCTAAATTTTTTTTTATCATAATAGTCAGAAGAAAAATTCACGAATAACTCATGAAACTACTGATTTTTTTGAGTAATGTTATACTCGCCTACATTTTCTGCATCATTTTGTTTTCTCATGGAGTATTATAATTAAATGATTATTACCATTCACAAGAGAATAATTTAATTCATGTATAGAATGATAATTGTAATAACAAAAAAACCTAACAAGAAATCGCAATGTTAGCGTATGTAAAAAAGTTAATAAAGTTTATATGTGGGTAAAACATTTTCCATTGACTAGCGTGACTAGCCTATGTTACTTATCTATATTATGACGTGTCATTCCATGTAGATATATAAAAGTGGTACGACAATTTTTGATATTATTTATTAATTATTATATGAATATCAACAAGAAACTTACAAGAAATCATTGTACATTTTTATTAGCTATATGCTTGAGTTCAATAACATGAGAACTTTGTGGATAGTTTGCCAAATTTATTATTCACCATCTTTTTTTTCCAATAGCTTCTTTTTGTACCAGTATTAAGTAAGAATTTTGATTTTTTGAAATTTTTAAACATAATATTTACCTATATGTTGTTACTCAAATTATTGTCATCAAACTGTAGTGATTATATAGCTCTTATTTGGCAAATAGTGGCGCAAAAATATATTACTAAATTTTTTAAAAAAATTTCAGGTGTTCATATCGATTGCCTTGATACTGGGCGATGGCCTCTACAACTTCGTGAAGGTGCTCCTGCACACCGTCACCTCCCTCGTCGCCGCCGCGCGGAAGGGCCGCACGAGCACGCTTCCGGTCTCTGACAACGGGAGTCCGATCACCACCGACAACCCTGTGTCCTTCGACGATGAGCGCCGCACCGAGCTGTTCCTCAAGGACCAGATCCCGCAGCCGGTCGCGTACGGCGGCTACGTCCTCGTCGCCGTCATCTCGATCGTGACGGTCCCGCACATCTTCCCGCAGCTCAAGTGGTACTACATCCTCGTCGCCTACGTCTTCGCCCCTGTCCTCGCCTTCTGCAACGCCTATGGCTGCGGCCTCACCGACTGGTCCCTCGCGTCAACGTACGGCAAGCTAGCCATCTTCACCATTGGCGCTTGGGCGGGCGCGTCGCACGGGGGTGTGCTCGCGGGCCTCGCGGCCTGCGGCGTCATGATGAGCATCGTCTCCACGGCCGCCGACCTCATGCAGGACTTCAAGACAGGCTACATGACCCTGGCATCGCCGCGCTCCATGTTCGTCAGCCAGGTGATCGGCACCGCCATGGGCTGCGTCATCGCGCCCTGCGTGTTCTGGCTCTTCTTCAAGGCCTTCAAGGACATCGGGCTCAGCGGCAGCGAGTACCCCGCGCCGTACGCCATTGTCTACCGCAACATGGCCATACTCGGCGTCGACGGCTTCGGTTCGCTCCCGAAGCACTGCCTCACGCTCTGCTTTGTGTTCTTCGCTGCCGCGATCGTCATCAACCTGATACGAGACCTGGTGCCGCAGAAGGTGGCGCGGTTCATACCGCTGCCGATGGCGATGGCGATACCGTTCTACATCGGGTCGTACTTTGCAATCGACATGTGCGTGGGGAGCCTGATACTATTCGTGTGGGAGATGGTGGACAAGGCGAAGGCGGATGCGTTCGGGCCGGCGGTGGCGTCAGGACTGATCTGCGGCGATGGGCTGTGGACGCTGCCGCAGTCGGTGCTGTCGCTCGCGAAGGTGCAGCCGCCGATCTGCATGAAGTTCTTGTCCCGCCAGATAAACGACAAAGTCGACACTTACATTGCCACTTTATCATAAAACACTCAACATGTTTTAGAATTTGCAGTTTAGCAGGCTTGTAATTATTGTTCGCTTCGCTTTGCGGCAGGATCAATGCATGAATTGTAGAAATTTGTAGGTAAAGAAAAGTCATTACGAACTGTAAGCTACCATTGGTAAATTGTAATCTTTTAAATTTTCAGGAGTAAAAGTTCATGTTTGATGTTTCAGGAAGTGAGAATGTGAGGTGTCCAAATTTGATTGAATAGCATATTTTACATGTGAGGTAATTAATTTTATTTCGAAAAAATAACTTAAAAGCCGAATATAGTATTTATTCTAAATATTTTGATCACATTCATCATTTACCACATACTATATGCTGCTTGAATAAATTCAATGAATATACCGAATAAGATATTCATGTGTTCATACAGTAGCTAAGTGTAAATAGCAAGACGGAAAGAACATCCAAAAGATGCCCACTTTGGTCTTGAGAGATCAAATCACATTCATAAAGAACGAGAACGACGACAACATCACAACCAAAATTAAAATCACATTAAGTTACTGGCGGCATCATGTGTTCCCTTTGTCTCCAGGTTACGGTTATTTCTAACACAAGCTAAGGGAAGATAAATAGGATATTCATATATGTTAACTTACTAGTAAGTAATGGTGCAGTTACAAACGAAACCTGCCTTCAAACTCCACAAATTAGATCATGAGCCATTGCACGCAGACTAAAGCCGCGAAAAAGAGACAAATCTGAGAAACTCTGCGTTTAAAATTCTGCAGCATAAGGAAATCCAACAGTGAGAAGAGTGAACTTAGCCATGTAGTGGCTACAAACAGCAGAGGCGCATACGAGGACTCAGCAACTCAGTTGTGGCAACGGTTAAAAACTGACTAGTTAAGAAGCTTCTGAACTAGAAAGAAAAAAAAGGTAGTACTTGGACTAGCTAGCATCAAAGTTCCCCAGTCCTCTTCTACCCGTGTCCCACCCCGCTAACTCATTAGATCCAAATCACTAGCTCAAAATACTTAAGTTCAGTTATTATTAGCAGAGCGCGCAGTCGCTTACATTTTCATTCAGGATTTTTTTCCATCTGATGTAAGAGTATGAGACGTTTCTTCTATTTAGATTCTGACGTGCTATTCAGGTTCAAATTCAATTACAGACATATAAGTCAAAATTATTCGTCAGAATTATCCGATAATGTCAGATTCTAGAGGTGACTCGTGTGGCTTTAAGAGATGGCTCCAGTCGGATCCGTGATATAGCATTTTGCAATATATAGCACTCAGTTCTTACACTTTTAACTGATATTCTGGCACTGACACCAGTGGTCCCCATCTTTCCTCCTCCCACCTCAAATCCTTTACAACCTAGTACGCACGAATATTCATTCACTTCATAAATATCCAATCCCCTCTTTTCTCCCAATACCCAGAGAGAGAGAGAGAGAGAGAGAGAGAGCTCATCCCCCACCATTTCTCTCTCCCCCTCTACATCTCTCTCGCTCTCTCTCTCTCTCTACGCTACGATGGCGAGCTATGGCGCGGATCGACGGGAAGGGGAGGGGGAGGAGGAGATGGTGGTGTTAGAAAATTGCGTACGGTAAAACGCAGCGGAAAAAGAAATCAAACAGATTTGATTTTGAAAAACTCTCGAGATCTAATCTCAAAGCCACGCAATTAGGATCCCTCATGTTCTTTAAGATAAAAGGAGAAAAGTAAGATCGAATCTTTACCTTTTTCGCGGATAAATCCTTGCCTCAATTTGATGATCGTGGAATCGGGTTCTCTTGAAGCCGCACACGCGTCCGGCCTCTATAGGTATCCACACGAGGTTCTTGATTTGATCGATGTCCTCACCGGGGTGCTAGCTNAAGCTTACCGCTGCGTTAATTATTTTTCTACGTAAAAAATTTAAACAATGTCCTTGTCTCAAATAGATCCTTCATCTACTTAAGGTTTTGACTAGTGTTACACCACCTTTTTTTTCTTACTTTGTTCCTGTTTTACTCCAATCTTTACAGGAGGCCACTTTTATACTGGTTTTCAGATTTTTTTTGCTTAATTTTTGCTACAACATATATAATGTTTGGTACTTGTTTAATGCCAAAAACTGTTGGTAACTAATTTTAAGTAACCAATTATATATTGTGGGGTCCAGGTTCAAGTACCTTACGAGTTTAGAATAGTAAACAGGTACATCTCAAATATTTGTATTTATACATATTAGTCAAATATTAGATATAGAAACTTTTGTCTAGTTGGTTAGTTTTAGGAGAAGAGTCACACAAAGGCAACGAGTGGTGGCCAATTAATAAGGACCAGTATGATTAATCCATCAATCCATTTGGACGCGTTCCATTTGAATTATTTCACTCTCACCCAAGGAAATTTGATATTTCGGTGCGCTTGGTATGTTTCACTTTCAATTGATGGTAAGTCGATTTAAATGATTGAACTCATATAGTGTGCCAGGTCAATATGATCCACATCTCGATGGGTGACTGTTTTAAGTTTTGGGCACGGTATATAACGGACGACCGATTTCGACGGTCTCATTGTGTCACATTGATTTTTTATTCTGTTTGAGTAATAGTAATACCCAACTAAGTGTCGCATTTTGTAGTGGGTTAATTGCTTACTAACCATACGAATTATATTGTAATCCACAAATTTGGACCACCTAAAGTTTCACCTGAATATATACCCAAATTGATAAAGCAATCGAATAAATCAAGTAATAATTGTTCAATCAAACTAAGTTCATCTTTCTCATAAACCCTTCTTTGTTTGCACATAGAGAAATAGTCTTGTTGTGCTTACTAGTATAGACTAATTCCATTTAAAACAGGAGGATTCGGTAACTACCTATTAGGAATGAGTGAGAGGATTGCGAGCCAAACAACAGAAGCGAATGATCCGCAGAATGTGAAGGACCCACAGCTGGGGTGGATGATCGGGTTCCTTTTTGTTGTCAGCTTCCTCGGTCTCTTCGTCCTCGTGCCCCTAAGAAAGGTAAATTACGTTCCCACCAAGCTTATACAGTACCATATTGCATGTCTTGGCTTATCGAATAGCTTTTTACTCCGATAAGTAGCAATTAGGGGAAAAAAAAAAAGAAAGAATTGGAGCTTAAAATGAGCTTCAAGAATCCAACAATAGAAGATATAACGAGAAGGTGTTAGGGTATGAGAAAGCTATCAGTGAACAACGCTGCAGAGAAAAGCACTTTTGCAAAAGCTCGAGCTCGACCAAAAAAGCAGTGAATTTGTTTTTTTTTCTCTTTGAATTCGCAAGTCGTGAAGATCATGGACTAATAAAGAACTTGATTTGTTTCAGATTATGATCATCGACTACAAGCTGATCTACCCGAGTGGCACTGCAACTGCTCACCTGATCAACGGTTTCCACACTCCCCAAGGCGCCAAATTAGCTATGTAAATTACTAACATTCTCAGTAATTTACCTCTTTTCTCACTATTTATGTATAGGATTTTGTATAATTGTGTTTTGTTACCTACAAGATTGATCTAGTAGACAACCCACAGCCTCACAGAAAGAAGGCATTTAGAACTGGCCGCAATATCATGCTACCTAAAAGACCGATCTAGTAGGAAACGGGTCCAAAAATATATATTAACATGTATGATTCTAATTCAGGAAGCAAGTGACTACACTGGCCAAATTCTTCTTAATAAGCTTTGCATGGGGGTTTTTCCAGTGGTTCTACACTGCCACAGATAGCTGTGGATTCCAAGCATTCCCTACTTTGGGGCTCAAAGCTTATGCAAACAAGTGAGAACCTTACCTTGCACTACTCTACTCAAACACATCCTTTTAGGAAGCATTTTGTTCATGTGTAAATAAGTTTTTTATATATATATATATATATATATGAAGCTCCAACCATGATTTCACATATTATTTCTCTGTACTAAATCTGATGCCTATTTTTTTCCTTTTTTTTTGTAGATTCTATTTCGATTTCTCTACTATCTACGTTGGAGTGGGAATGATATGCCCCTACATTGTAAACGTATCCCTTCTCTTAGGAGGCATCATCTCTTGGGGAATAATGTGGCCTCTCATTAACAACAAAAAGGGTGAATGGTTCTCAGCTGATCTCTCCCCCACAAGTCTCCATGGATTACAAGGTTACAAGGTAACAAAATTGATTAATCACCCATCCTTGTTTTAAACAAATTTTATCATAATAGTCAAAAGAAAACTTCACGAATAATTCACGAACTGCTGATCTTTTTTCGAGTAATGCTACCCCCGCTTACATGTTCTACATCATTTTGTTTTCACACGGAGTATTATAATAAAATGATTATTACAATTCACAAGAAACAGTAAATTAATTCATGTATAGAGCATAATTATATAATCAAAAAGAGCTAACAAGAAATCACCACATTAGTGTATGTAAAAAAGTTATTGATGTTCGTATGTGGGCAAAATATTTTTCATTGACTAGCGCAAAGCCACAAACAGTATATATCACTTATCTATATCGTGGCATGTCATTCCGTATAGGTAAGTAAAAATAGTATGATAATTCGTGGTATTATCTTTTAGTTGTTCTATATGAATATTAACAAGAAAATTACAAGAAATCATTGTACATTTTCATTAGCTATATGCTGGAGTTCAATAATATGAGAACATTTGTGGATGTATGTTTGCCAAATTTATTATTCACCATCTTTTCTTAATAGCTTCTTTTAGTACAACTATTAAGTAGCAATTTTGATTTTTTTAAAAAAATTTTAAAACATGATATCTACGTATATGTTGTTACTCAAATTATTTTCGTCAAACTTTTAGTGATTTTATGGTTGTTATTTAACAAAATATGGCGCGAAAATAGAGTACTAAATTTTCTTTAAAAAATTTCAGGTGTTCATATCAATTGCCTTGATACTGGGCGATGGCCTCTACAACTTTGTGAAGTACACCGTCACCTCTCTCATCGCCGCCGTGCGGAAGGACCGCACAAGCATGCTCCCGGTCTCTGACGATGAGGCCCTGATCACCGCTGATAGGCCTTTGTCGTTCGACGACGAGCGCCGCACCGAGCTGTTCCTCAAGGACCAGATCCCACAGCCGGTCGCATACGGCGGTTACGTCCTCATTGCCGTCGTCTCGATCGTGACGCTCCCGCACATCTTCCCCCAGCTCAAGTGGTACTACATCCTCGTCGCCTACATTGTCGCCCCCGTCCTTGCCTTCTGCAACGCCTACGGCTGCGGCCTCACCGACTGGTCCCTCGTGTCGGCGTACGGCAAGCTCGCCATCTTCACCATCGGCATGTGGGCGGGCGCATCACACGGGGGCGTGCTCGTGGGCCTCTCGGCCTGCGGCGTCATGATGAGCATTGTCTCCACAGCATCCGATCTCATGCAGGACTTCAAGACCGGCTACATGACCCTCGCATCGCCGCGCTCCATGTTCGTCAGCCAGGTGATCGGCACCGCCATGGGCTGCGTCATCGCACCTTGCGTGTTCTGGCTCTTCTTCAAGGCCTTCAAGGACATCGGGCTCAGTGGCAGCGAGTACCCTGCGCCGTACGCCATTGTCTTCCGCAATATGGCCATACTCGGCGTCGATGGCTTCGGCTCGCTCCCGAAGCACTGCCTTACACTCTGCTTTGTGTTCTTCGCGGCCGCGATCGTCATCAACCTGATACGAGACCTGGTGCCGCAGAAGGTGGCGCGGTTCATACCACTGCCGATGGCGATGGCGATACCGTTCTACATCGGGTCGTACTTCGCGATCGACATGTGCGTGGGGAGCCTGATACTGTTCGTGTGGGAGATGGTGGACAAGGCAAAGGCGGACGCGTTCGGGCCGGCGGTGGCGTCGGGACTGATCTGCGGCGACGGGCTGTGGACGCTGCCGCAGTCGGTGCTGGCGCTCGCGAAGGTGCAGCCGCCAATCTGCATGAAGTTCTTGTCCCGCCAGATGAACGACAAAGTCGACGCTTACATTACCACCATATCATAAAACACTCAACTGGGGATTATGAACAAAAGATGCCGTAGAATTTGCAGTTTATGAGGCTTGTAATTATTGTTTGCTTCACTTCTGTGGCAGGACTAATTAATGCATGAACTGTAGAAAGTTGTAGGTAAAGAAGAGTTATTACAAACTGTAAGTTACTATTAATAAATTGCAATCTCTTATTAAACTTTCAGGGAAAAAAAAGTTCATGTTTCATGTTTCGGGAAGTGAGAATGTGCGATGTCCAAAGCTGTTGTCCCAGAAAATATATATAATTATAATTCTAGTGATATGTGTTTCCTCCTCGGAGCAGCTTTTTTTCCCCTTTTTTTTCCCTCTTAATGCTAACTTATGCAGGGCCAGGTTTCACAGATAATTATCATGCAAATAAAGCCAGTTTAGAAATTAGAATAAAATACTCAATAATATCGTGTAACTGAACATTAGAAATATATTGGACAGCACATTTAATTTGAAAAAAAAGGGGCTAAAAAGCTGAATATGAAGTTCATTTTAAGACCGAACAGATATACCCAGTAAAATGTTTATGCATCCAAACAGGGCCGAAGCGTAAATGAAGAAAATGGTAACAAGTATAACTCAGTTGAATCGACAATAAGCAGTTGCGAGATACAAACGAAGAAGATTAAGATAACAAACGAAATAACAACACCGAAAGACTATCCAAAAACTCCGATCTTGCGAGATCGAATCACATGCACAAAGAGTGAGGAGGACAACAACATCGCAACCAAAAATTAAATTCCATAAAGTGACTAGCAGTACTATGTTTCTCCCTTTTGTCTCCAGGTTACGGTTATTTCTAGCACAAGCTAAGGGAGCATGGATAGGATATTCATATTTGTTAACTTACTAATAAGTAATGGTGCAGTTACAAACGAAGCCCGCCTTCAAACTTTGCGAATCAGGTCATCAGCCATTGCATGCAGACTTGTAATGATATTCATCGATTGTAGAATATATATTGCCAACGTCAACATGGTAGTCGACAGCATCTCTGCAACAAAGCAGCAAAAAAGAGTCACAAATCTAAGAAACTTGCGCTTAGTCCTACACACACGCGCGCACACACACAGAAGGACCTGATCTTATCTCCTGGCAGTCCAAGTCGTCTGACAACTTCATCCACATGCAATCCATGCTCACGAGCCCTTCAGCAGAGCGAAACAAGAAATTCTTCAACACAGGGAAATCTAACAGCGAGAAGAGTAAACTGCGCAATATAATGGCTTTAAACAGCAGCCACGAATACAAGGACTGCGGAACTTTATTGCCACGACGGTTAAAAATTTGACTAGTCAAGAAGCTACTCAACAGAGAAAGATAAAAGGAAAAGCGAGTTAAACATGGGCTTGAATCGAAGTTCGCTAGTCCCTTATTGCTATTGAACAGAGAAAGATAAAAAGCTTATCATCTTAAAATTGCTTCCGTGGTAGATTATAAATTTTAGTCAATACTAAATGGTAAGCTAAATGTTGTCGCAATATCTATTCCAACCATTTACTGCAACTGTTTTCTGACTCCTTTGATAACCGGCCCAAATTTATTCAATCCATTTATACAAGAAGCTGATCTATCTCTACATGTAGGTACGGCTGAGCGCCAGGACTAGCGAAAAAAGTTTGTAATTGAGACGATCAATCTCCTAAAAAGGAAGAGATATTGTCGAATTGTTAATACAAATTAAAATTTCCAGAGAACTCACAGGCTTGATGGTTCCTGGAAAACATTCAAGACCAAGTCACGGATGTCAGTCTCAGGTCCAGCCGCCATTGGCGGATTTGTGGAAAACTACAAGAGCAAGCAAAAGGAAAGGACAATACATGATAAGAAACATAAGTTCCAGAGTAGTTCACTAAAATTTAAAAACAAATGGAGGGGGGAAAAAAAAAACACTTTCTCAAATCAACTTACTTGATTGGGGATAGAAGTCTGGTATCCCTTTTGATCATTAATGAAAGGAGTTGTTGATCCCATTGATGCGACGACCTGGACCTCAACAATGCAACAAATAAGTAAATTAAACCATTCAAAATGAGGGGAATAGTGCACCATCCTATATATGCAGCAACTAGCTATAAAACATAATGAAACTGCCGCATTAACACAAAAAGAAAAGAATCGGAACCACATAAAATGAATTTCTGACATTGCTACCTTTTGTCTGGTGTTCTCAAGATGAACATGAATACACTCAATAAAGTGATGTGTGAGTTCGTTGAAGTCAATCACAGGTCTGCAACAGAAGAGTAACAGAAAGGTTATCTCTAGACGGAAAAGAGAAGAGAAACAAATGCAGCACGGCAAAAATGATGTCTAAAACCTACTAATTATCCCCATGTCAACAAATAAACATGACCAAAATATGCCTAAATGTGAGATACCATGACCATCCTACCTGCTTGATTCTAAGCCTAACAAAGAGCAAAAATACAATTAAATAAAACGTACAGCTAAAGAAACAATCAGCACCAACGGTTCCCCCAAGCCTTGTTACAACAGAACAGAATTAGACCAAAAAAGCCACAAAAAGCTCACCGAACAGAGTAAGCCACCAGATGATTTTTGCCTTGGAAACCTTTCAAGCTACCACCAACGACAACATACATTCCGTTCCTTAAAAAGTCAAAAGATAGAATATGGAAAATCATGCAGCTAAGGAACTAATCAAACTATTTAGCAACAAATAAGGCGATTTCCAAAGCCTACTGAATAGCAGCCATTTCATTTGTTTCTGAAGTGTCTTGGACCCTATAAGAGGAAGCAGAACAGAAACAAAGGAGCGATCGGTTAATGAAAAGAAAAAATCAAAGGGCTGTAAACTGGGACCAAGATTGAAGAAAATCTAACCAACGGTGGACATCAATCCTTCCTGTGCCATCATCAAGGGCAAAGGAGACATCGGTGACCCTCTCGACCTTATTCACCACACGGCCCAAGAGCCTCGCCTGCAGTACAACAAAGTAGCAGCATCATCCCCCATTACAAAAGAACAATCATTCAAGCTAAAGAATTTGGTCAAAAGAAAAAGAAGATTAATACAGCAGCTGCTTCGACGCCATCAATAACAAAGTTGGACTTGTCATCGGAGGATTGATAAGCTTCGCGGATCTGCTTCACTGTAAGTGGGAGCAGCGTCTGAACGCCCCGACTCTGAAGGGACAGCACGAGAAGAAGGGCAAGAGGGAGTGAGATGATCAAAGGAGCTACGTAGAACAACTTAAGCTACAAAAGAACACTGATTTAATCATTTACATTCAACGCTTTCTCCCATATGCAAGCAGATTTCGACCATGTTGGGAATTAAATGAGGTTAGAAGGCTAGATAGATTTGAACTCAGATTTCCCGCTCTTACAGCAATTCACAATAACCTTGTTTGGACGCACAAGCATTTTGATCAGCGTATCCCTTTTGTTCACGCAAGGGGCATGAATTAACAAGTTGATGATGAATATGAAAAGATGCCAATTTTTTCTTTTCTTTGTCAAATACAACAAATCGCCTCATAACTAGAATACATTATCTTGAAAAAAGTCGAGATTACGAGATTACATTATCTCGTAACTAGAATACATTATCTTGATTACGAGATTACATAACTAAAATACATTATCTTGAAAAAATCGAGATTACAAGGAACTCCCGAAGAATGAAATCAAGATCCTAGGTTACTATCGGAAAACAAAAATCCCCTAAACGCAGTGTTAAATATAAAAATATAAAGATACCTTTCTCTAACAGCTTAAGTTTTTGGAGAATAACAGTTGTTTCATATAATTTAACTTGGTATCAGAGCAAGAGATTCTGAATTTGAGTCCCGCCAAGCTCCTAATATAACAGCTTTCCTTTCATTTAATTTAAGTCAATGTCATGAGCCTATTAAAAAATCTCGAATTTAGACATGAGGAATTTTAAATATAAAAATATAAAAATATCGTTATCTAAAAGCTTAAGCTTTTGGAGCATAATGGTTGTTTTATACAATTTAACACACACAGAGGTATCATCGGATAGTGTGTTCGGCATCAAAACATGCATTTTTATCAGCTATAATCAATAAGAAGAGAAGCATATAGCTTGTTCAGTATCAAAACATGCATTTTTATTATTTATAATCGACAAGGAGAGAAGCATATAGCTCTTTCGGGATCAAAGCAGGCATTTTTATCATCTATAAACAACAGAAGGAGAAGCATATAAACCCTAACAAGATGATTTGAACAGGGAAAAGAGGCGAGGATTCAAAGGACCTTGGAGAATCCGGATTCGGGGGTTTGGGTGGCCTGCGAGGGCATGAAACCGCCACCGGAGAAGAGGGAGGAGCTGCCGCCGCCGCCGCCCCCGTCGTACTGGTTTGAGTACATCTTCTTCTTGCTCCGGCGAGCAAAACCCTAGCCCTTATCCGAACCGTTACCCTAATCCTAACCCTAACCCTAACCCTAACCCTAAATCGACGCGTTGAGGTGGCGGAGGAGGAAGAGGGTGAGCTCCTGCGGAATTTGAGCGGGCGTTTTCTGATAAAAATAATTTACGTAAAAACATAAACTATTATTTTGAATTACCTATCCAATCTTTTTAAATTTTAATTTTATTCCTTAATTTTTTAATTTATTTAATTTAAATTAGTCATCTATATTTTAACTTTAAATTTTAAATGTATTATTTATTTTTATAATTTAATTAGTATAATTCATATAATTCTCACAACAATAAACTTATTAAAATAATTAATTTAAACTTTAAAATTAAAATATTATTGACTGACTCATCTTTTTCCATAATTTCAAACCGAGCAATAATATAAGAAACCATATATAATATCTACTTTGTACTATAAGACATATTATAATGTCTCCAAAAATTATTTATATTAATGTTTTTTTTGCTTATAAGATGACTCCTATATATATATAGAGTATGTATGAAGCATTTCCCTAACAATATCATCATCATCATCATCATTGTTTAACATATATGAAAAAAAAAAAAAAAAGAAAAGAAAAGAAAAAACTTCAAACACCACTCCTGTGAATTCAAATTTTCTCACTTTAGTGCCCTATGGTTTAAAGTATATCAATTTAGTGTTTTTTGGTTTCATTTTTATCTTTTTATTATCAATTCCACTAATTTTTTTGGGTAAATTAGTGACAAAGTTAAAATTGAAGAACACTAAAGTGAATATTCGATAAACCTAGCCGGAGTATCTGAAGTATTTTGTATATAATTTAACGAAATATTAACAAAAAAACTAACGAAAAGATAAAAATGAAACTACAGGACACTAACTTGATACACTTTAAACCACATGGTACTAAAGTGAGAAAGTGCGAAACCACAGGATACTAACTCGATACACTTTAAACCACAGGATACTAAAGTGAGAAAGTGCGAAACCACAGGTACTAATTTGATACACTTTAAACCACATGGTACTAAAATGAGAAAGCACGAAATCACAGAAGGGGTATTTGAAGTTTTCCCTTGTATGTATGCTACTATACCTTTATACTTTTCCTTTTACATTACCAATAATATAACCTTTGCATTGCTGGATAGCACAGTTTATATATAATAAGCTCCCCTTTTTAACTCAAAAGATGCATCATTTTATTAGTTTATGATAGCATTACTATTAAATACAAGCACAAGCAAACAACTTTACCCAATTTTAGTATCAAACGCATGCATGGGTTCAATTATTAATCAAATCCTTCATTGGCCAATGTTAATTAATAACTTGTTAATCAAAAGGGAATCCAGTTCCTTTTTGCTTCAAGTTGCCTATTATTTTTGAAACAAAGGGGAATAAAACAAGTGATTAATGGTCCCAATTGAGTTAGTTCTTGGAGAGAACAATTTTAATCACAATCATGCTAATGACAAGTGTTTAAGAATCCAATGTTAGTTTAAATTATCAACTAAAGGTCTTCTAATATTATAAATTTACAACGGGGTGAGAATCACCGTCGAAAAATAAAGTGGTTATCCGCTATGTCCAGCAAATCAAGGATTTAAGTGCTGTGGCATAAAATTGTGTCAAAAATTTATCGGCATAATACAGCACGGTGTGTGCCTGATGGTACCGATGCATGCTGATCATAAAAAATACATGTGTGTCGACACATAATGATATGAAATATTTATTTTTTTAGCAATAAAATATGCTAAGTGTTTATTATATATTTTTATTAATTTTTCTAAATTTTATTAAAAAAATTATTTATTAATTTAAAGAATAGAGAGTGTTGAACTGTATTATCGGCACGGAAATTATATCATGCTGATATTTTGTTGACAAGACTCAACCTCTCGTATCAAAGAAAAAAAAAAGGAAGTTCTATCAGAGCGCCAGATGAATATACTGACTGCTGAATCTGACCCTTCTAACTTCACTATCAAGTTAGGATCTAGTTTGCCTAATGTTAACTTTGCCTATAGTTCTTCTCGTTGCTGGATAGATACTGAAGCTAATGTTAATACTTGTTCTGATCGTTCGTGATTTTTCACCTAACTTTTTGCCGCGCCGGGTCCCGTGATGTCATCAAATGGGACCCACAGACCCCTCAAACTTCGAATACTGTTCACATGTACAATAAATACTAGAGAGGAGTTCGATGCATGAGCACTTCGCAGCGGGAGAAGAACCATGGCGTCGCGGGCGGCGCACCGTAGCAGTAGCCTCTGCGCGCTGTGCTATATTGCGCCGCTGCTCACGTTAGCGACCGCGGCGAACTTTACCGACCTCTTCGAGCCGTACTGGGCCGCGGATCACGTCGCGGTGCTCGACGGGGACGGCCCAGTTGTCGAGCTCAAGCTCGACAACACTTCGGGTTTGGACCTTTGGATTTATTAGGGCTTTTTTTGCAAATAGCCCCCTAACTAATTTTTTTTTTTAAATTGGCCCTATCAAAAATTTATTTGCAAAAATGGCCCTGGTCCCACCACGTCAGCGCCACATCAGCGCCACGCGGACGGGGCTGGGCCATGTGTTTAAGTTGAACACGGTGAACCATTCACCGTGTTCAATACAAGGTTTTTGTATTAGACACGGTGAATGGTTCACCGTGTCCAATACAAAATGGTTAACTGCGAGGTATTTGTATTGGACACGGTGAATGATTCACCGTGTCCAATACAAATAATTGAACACGGTGAATGATTCACCGTGTCCAATACAAATACCCACAATTTAGTCATTTTTGACTAAGTTGGAGGTATTTGTATTGGACACAGTGAATCATTCACCGTGTTCAATACAAAAATTTTATATTGAACACGGTGAATGGTTCACCGTGTTCAACTTAAACACATAGCCCAGCCCCGCCCGCGTGGCGCTGACGTGGCGCTTGCGTGGCGGGACCAGGGCCATTTTTGCAAATAAAATTTTGACAGGGCCAATTTTAAAAGTAAAATTTATCAGGAGGCTATTTGCAAAAAAAGCCCGATTTATTATTATTATTATTATTATTGTTATTATTATTATTAAAGAGAGCTTCTGGGAAAAGCACTTTTAATAAGAAAAAAAAAAAAGCTTATTTGTGCTTCTTTGATAAGCTGTTTTTTTTTTAAAAAAAAAAAAATTGGATATCTTAGGGTGCGGTTTTGGGTCCAAAAATAAGTACCTGTTTGGCCAAGCTAGTATGCAGATCAAGCTCATCGAAGGCGACTCCGCCGGAACTGTCACGGCATTTTATGTAAGTGTTTTTTTTTATTATTGTTTTATCAAAATATTAATAAAGTTATTTTTATTTTATTCGCTCAAGGATCAAATAAATTGCATCAGCAATTTTAGTAACACTGCAGTTTTGAGTATGAGAGTTCGTATATAAGTTGAGTACATCAATAAATATATATGTTTTGGACCAATTTTTATTTCATGAACTCAATAAGAAAAAGAACAAAACATACAGATGTCGTCAGACGGACCGAACCACGACGAGGTTGACTTTGAGTTCCTGGGCAACGTCTCCGGCGAGCCCTACCTCGTCCAGACCAACGTCTACGCCGACGGCACCGGAAACCGCGAGCAGCGCCACTCCCTGTGGTTCGACCCCACGGCCGACTTCCACACTTATTCCATCCTATGGAACCGTTACCATGTCAGGTACTTCTAACTGTCTTTATAACAATTCTGCTCGCTTCTTTTGCATAAGCTTCTGCTTCTACTTTCGACTGTATTCGTGTTTCATCGTCGGCCGCTAAAGTATACTGTAAACTAAGACTTTGTTTCAAATTAGCCGTATTATGAAAACAGGTAATGAATGAAAGAACTAATATGTTTAAATTATAATTTTTATGGGTTCATATAGCACAAGTGTATGTATAAATCTTACGTTTACAATACAAGAATTTATGTTGGTTGGTATTAATAAAAATATAAAGTGATGAAACACGTACGGAAAAGTTGGCCCTTAATGATAAAGGCACAAAATCTACGCTCACTTTTGGATATAGAAATAGCATTGCTCTTTCTGAAAGTACTGCTTTACAGCAGTGCGCCTAATATTATATTAGTAAATAGCAGTAAATATTCTTTTTCGACAGGTTCCTGGTGGATGGGATCCCCATCAGGATGTTCCCAAACAAGGAGCTGCAGGGGATCCCGTTCCCCAAATCCCAGCCAATGGGCGTGTATGCGTCGGTGTGGAACGCCAACGACTGGGCCACGCAGGGCGGGCGGGTCAAGACCAACTGGTCCCACGGCCCCTTCGTCTCCGCCTTCCGCGCCCTCGACATCGACGCCGGCTCGCCGGAGCCGGGGCCGGGGGAGGAGGCCGCGCACTGGTGGGACGCGCCCGAGATGAGCGGGCTCAGCCCCCACCAGCGGCGCCAGCTCAAGTGGGTCCGAGCCAAGCACCTGGTGTACGACTACTGCAGGGACTCGGCCCGGTTCGTGCAACTCCCCGGAGAGTGCCTGGGGTGACTGATTTTCGTTCGAGTGCATGTGAATGATCAGATTTGTTGTGTTCTCATCATCTGATGAGAATGATTATTAAACATTAATAAAAGTGATGTACCAAATCAGTTTAAACAGTTCTGAGTCCTACTTCAGTGCACCTCCAAGCAGAGAAGATCGTAGAAAAATGTATTGATCATGTAGCAGGTTGTTACCTCATTCTGCCAAATGGTGGCGACATGCTTCTCCGAATCGCAGAATGGCTCACCGGCGATTGCTCGAAGTCTTTGGCGCTACAGAACATCATAGTTCCTGCACGAATCCCACACTTTCACCGCCCGAATGAGAGAAATAAACAGAAGTACAAATAATGAACGGGAAACATTCGAAGGCAAAGCATCAGAAAAGGAAAAATAAATTTTAAAATAAAGGAATAAGGAAACAATATCCAGCTAGAGTTACGTTATGTGTAATAAATTGACTGTCTCACAGGAAAATTTCATTCATATTCATACAGCTGCTCTTTTCCAGTAAGGACAAAGGAAAAAAAAAAAAAAACACCTCAAATGAATGTAGTAGGTCATGCTCATTGAGCATGTAATTTATTTAATTTAAACTGTACAATAGATGGACAAAAAGGCCGACGAAGTAGATCCGCATATCTGCGCTTTCCTTATCACATGAAGGATAAAGAATTTCCGAGGGCCGATCCACCAAAAACCTGTTCCTAAAATTGATAACTCAGTTGACAAAAGCCAAAAACGAGGATAAAAGAAACTACAGAGGATCAAATTGAGATCGCGGTGGCGAGGTCTATTAAGTGATGGTCAAGTTTAACTTGACTAAGGGATGCAGAGAAGCAGCAGAGCAATTCAACAAATCAAAGCAGAAAATCACACATGTAACACAAAGGCCACAAGTAAAATAATAAATAAGATCACAGGGAATAAGTTAGAAATGAATGCTAGTCTGGCAATTGTCAATGTTTTCTTCTTTCCTTCAAGTTCTATGCGGTTGAAGATGCGCGAGGATGGATTCTTTAGTTCTTGATTTTGTTAGCTTGCACCTTTCAAAAGAAAACAAAAGAAACCCAAAAATTAAAAGTTGCTACTATCTTTTCTTCTTTTTTTTTTTCGGTCGCCAAATTAAAAACCATATATGCAAAGTTTGCAAAATTAGGTAAGCTATAGAACTCGAGGAGAAACTTGATGTTTCACCTCATATGTTGATGTAAATATCATGATACAAGCAAAAAAAAGAGAAATCATGACTCCATAACTTCACATAGCTTTTCTCCTTACCATATTCCTAAACAGATTAAATCATATAATTGCAGTTGTGTAAACGTTAGATGTCAAAAATTTTGGATGCATGTACCTCTGACTCTGCAATACGAGTCGTCTTCACCTCCTCAATGCAGTAGTAATCTAGGTAGGAAGACTCAACCGGTTGAAAAATTCAAAGAGATGGAAATTAGGCGCCCAGTAGAAGAAGGCAATAACAGGGCCCTCTTTGATGAACTGCAAAATTCAATGCGGCATTACATGAAATTATGCCTCATAAGAAGGCAAACAAACAGATAGTTAATAAGGAAGATAGATACCTTCCCATCAAGAATCAGGAGGTCACCATCAACCCAATGAGGGTTTTTAAATTCAGGATCAGAAATCCTTCCTTGTCCTCTATATCTAGCAACCTGAGTTACACTTACCAATTAGCATATACCTGAATACAAGTAGAGATGACTAAAAACGAAAAACAGGAAAAAGAATATAAAAGTACCACTCCGAGTTCTTTTGGGATTATCCCCTCGTGAGGAAGCTGATTTTGCTTGCCAACTTTTGCACGAAAGACAACCTGTTGAACCCATTAGGTCAAAACTACATGTCGAGCATGCTTTTAACTCATTACCCTTCTTTTGGAACTTGATACAGATTTTCACCAACAGCAAAGTGTTACGAAGCAAGTGCAGATAATTTTGATATTATACATAATTCGAAAGAAAATATATAATTAGCTGATTAATGTAAGCATGCATCCGCTAATATTCAAGCCTTTGTTGTTTCTTCTTTCCAAACTCAGAAGAATAAAAAAATGGGTACAAAATACTAATATATGGCACAGTACACCTCTCTAGAATTCAACATATCATCCTTTAAATATATGCAATATAGTAATAGCTACATAAAGTATGCATACTTCCAGCATTACAGTAAGACAGGCATCCTTCATAAACACCCTTTACCGTATTACTTCTTAAAAGATGATTTGTTTGAGACAAGAAATACCTGACCAGCTGGTATTACTTCTTAAAAGATGATTTGTTCGAGACGAAAATAATACCTGACCGGCTGGTATATTGCGGTCCCCAGTTAACCTGATGGCTTCAACATACTCGTAAAATTCTAAATCCCTTTGTTTCTGAGATGCCTCATCCTCTTGCCAGCTACCAAACTTGCGTCTCAAATGGAGGACTTCAGAGTTAATTCCATATGTACCCATATACAGGCCTACAATAGTAATATTTTTCAGTTAAATAACTTGTTTTAGCAACAACAGAAATCAGATAAGAGTGTTATCCAGTGAAATACCACTAAGAGGATCTGAAGTTTGTGGTAACATGATGCGGTTAAAATGAATTGCTCCAGAAAGTGGTCGATGGGCCTTCTCTTTCACTTTATTACTGCTCGATTTCCGATCACCTTTAAATATCTGCAACAGGTTAATTGCAATGTTACTTCCAAGGGATAACTTGAAAAATATGCATTCTGATTTTTACAAAAATCACACTATCTTTTGAAAGCCAATTTACTCCGCCTTGACCCTTGCTTTCGGTTATGGTATTGGTTGGTCAAGATACCTGCTCATTCCATAGCAAGTAAATGCTTGAACGGTAATTTTTTGAATAACGAATAACCATATCTCAAATATAAGAGAACTAATCAAAAAAGATAGACATAAGCAATAGTTAAATAAATTGTTCATCAAGAATAAATAGTTATCTAGGATCACGTAAATTCCTATTGTGAAAATACAGTTAGAGAATGAAAATTGGTCACATTAATTCAGCTTACACTTTTAGCTTTCCCAAATTGTAGTAGAAATTTTCTGTTTCTACTTAATCACAATATTTTAATTCTACTAAAGTTTCACAAGATTATTCATACCTACATAATTACAATCTACACATTTTACACCCTGCAACATTGGTCTACTCTGTCAGTACCTCCTCATGCTCTTATAAATCAAGAGGCAATCATTTGATTTTATTTGAGGAAGCATCCCATAGACAATTACGTAGCCAAATACTAGTTGAAGTCAAGAACCAAAAGAAGGGAGATCAATGTCACAATTTACTATACACTGTAAATACATCCCAAGTACTGAAGTTGCCCTCACCTCTAATACTGTCCATGCATTGTACCATGCAATAAACAGTAAAAATGCAGAGTACTATCAAAAGACCCGATTAAAGACAATAAAGCAGTCTTACGAAATGATCCAAAAGCCATTACTATTCAGTTTTTAAAAAAGCCCCATAATCTTAGCAGAAAAGGAAAAGCAGGAAGGAAGTTTACTAACCTTTAAAGATACTTTTTTCTTGCTGCCAATAACCTTAGCAAGATCAGGAATAACAAGCTCAGAGTCATGCTGGACTGAATGTGGAGCAATTTTATTTTGTGAAACACGCCTTTTCCTGCCAGTTTTGTGCTGCTCACCATCATCCTCAATGTAGAAGGAAAATGATAAATTATTCCTTTTCTCAAGCCTAGCCGGCACTTGAACTATCCTCCTACGCAACACATCTTCTTGCTTAACAACACTGACTGACAATTTTGTTGTTGCTCCGGTTTGGTCCTCAGTAGCATTAGTTGCCTCTCGAGCATCAGTTCCCAGTTCTTCAGTCTTATTCTCATCTCCAATATCTTCTCGATCCGAACTTTCTAAATCGGTATCATCGTTGTCATCATCATCTTCTTCCTCCAGAATCTGATCAATAATCTTAGAAATAAAATCTTTGTCTACTTTGCCTGATGATACCACTTTTAAGACCTTGACCTTAAAAACAGGAATCATATCTCGGGGCACATTTTGGAGACCAGCCAGACCAGCCAAATCAGAATCATCATCCCTCTCTTCAGTGAATAGATCACTTTTTCCTTCTAACAAACTATCTAGTGAGTCTACACTGCCAATATCTGATTTCTCTGTGGAAGTTTGCTGGAACTTGCCAGAATCAGTACTAATCGGTTTCAAGTACACTGCCTGAGAAATATGCGGATAGCAACGTCAGCAGAAGGTCAAGTAAGGAATAATTTCATGTATAAAGATCCAGCAATATGCAACTGAAATAAGCATAGCGGACAAAGTGATGTTCAACACTAACTAAATTGCAAAAGAATTAACATAATTTCCACTAAGATTTTATCCACACAGATAATCGTTAGTAACTTTCAAAATCACAACTATTTCATAGGACACGTCATAAAAGATATGTAATAGAATGAAAAATATTTTGGACACCACAAATTATCTTTCATTTATAACGACAATCATCTTGCACATTATATTGACGTCAGTTGTTGTGCACGTCTAGAGGAGGCCTAGCCATGAACACCACAACACGGTGACCACTTTACGTATTGCATTAGTATAATGACTAAATCTCCCAAGAGAATGCTTGGAAGCAAGCAGCGTAGGCTTAGCCAAAACATGCCAAACTGACTATTCCATTAGAGACCATACAGCACGGGGAGCGATGTTACACATAGATCCCTTGATTGAGTTACAAATTTAAAGTCACTTAACAGGGAGATTGGCATGAAATTATATTCAATAGAAGTTATTGGTTAATTGTAGCATTTTGTTATCAAGTTAGTAACTGTTTGCTCTATGGCATGTTTTTTAATGTCAGAGGTTCAAATTACTATTTCACAAATATTATGTAAACCTTTAATTCTACTTCATTTCGCCTCTTATGTTTCCTGTAAGGCAAGGACGTATCACTCCATGCAAGTCAGCATTTACGAAGGGGCTCTGCATACGAGCGTGCCATCCAAACTGTCAGCACTGTAAGTCCCACAGCACAAGCCATGCTGATAGCCAGCTAGCCAGCCAGTACCATGGCAAGTAAATCCATGTTAACACATCTTTTTTTCTGATACTTTTTCTATTTTTCACTTATATCTGTTGTTTGATTTTTCTTTCTTTTTTTTGTGTCTTCATAATATATACCCTCAACTTCCGAAAAGAATGAAAGCAAAGTCAATATGGTGCTCAGAGAAACCTAATTACTAAGAAAACTTTAAAGGAGCAGATTTATAATGAAAAGCAACTCAGAATATGCATAATTAAGAGGCGGAATTTGTAAAATCACGCACAGTACCTGTTGCTTGTATTCTCCATTTTTCACAGTTAAATAAATCTCAAATAGAGGAAAAGGTGGACTTTGTGACGCTAACTGCCTGCAAAGATTGGAATAAAGGGTCTTTACTATCAAATTGAAGAAAAGCCACTTGTAGCATAATTATTCATGGATGCAGAATTCACCAATATTAACTTGTTGTTCCCTATTTTTATCTGTATGAGAAAGCAAGGATGCCTAGAAGAAGCATTTGAGATGCATGCCTAAAGTTTAAACATACATGAGATGAACAATAACGGTTTGAGAATATATGAGACATACATGAAATATACATCAATTATCAAATTCCACGCACAATTCAGATGGATGTCGTAGCATCAATGCTTACATAGATGTCATAGCATCAATGCTTACATAGAGAGACAGTCAAATTTATTTTGAGGCTGAAATGGGTCATTCTAGAAATTATCCTTCTTCATAGAAATCCTATATATGTCGGCAAAGACTGCTACGAAAAGTACCGACGACAATTGATAGACGTACAAAAGAGACTACAATCTACATGCTACTAACATCGCAAGAGTTATTAAATATGTTCTTAACCCCATGTAAAACTATCAGAAGGTGACATAATGGACCTTGAGTGATAACTTTTTGCCACATATCTCCCATGTTCCGCACTTATACAGATAATTCGTCCATAAGGATCAGCAGCATTTTCTGAAATGCCATACCACCAACCCAGCTGCATGTGGTCGGAAAAGGGAAGCATCAGTTTTCATCACAGGTAAAATGTAGAAGAAACAAAAAGAAGGACGCAGCACAAATGATTGCTTCACAGGATAATACAAACAACTAGTCCAACACAAGTGGCTGTGATACTTTCATGGCTATGCTTTCTTATTCTTTTTCAGCAGACTATGTTCCCAAACCACCACCTAGGGTGCAGAATCTTTAATGGAAAACACTGGAATTTGACTAAGATATTTTATAGGAGGAGCGAGAACATCCTTGAAACTATATCAACAAATAAGAATAGTTCTATGACTATATCTAATATCATACAGTAGTCAAAAATCCATATATAGCTGCAATAAACCGTATGTAATCAATCATATCTTGACCAGGTAAGGTAACCAATTCAAGTATTCCTCTATTACCGGTATATCTTATTATAAGAAAGTCATTGGGTGCTTTTGGTTATGCACTCTATTTTTGTTTTCTTACAATATCCCAGGTGCAAAATATTTGACTGTCATGTTGTTTTTACATATTATTCCATCTGATTCTAAATATTTGGCATCTTCTAAAGTAAGCAAAAACTCTATTATTCATGGAATTAATTTCTCTCCTCACAGATTTGAAGCATTCTCTCCGCCTCTCTTATCTCCCAGTGAATAGTAACCAAAAAAATTTTATGTCCACAAATTATAAATTGAGCATGTAGAAAATATGAACTTTGAGTGATTTAACTTCACAGTTCATTACATTTTGTAGCCCTTTAACAAATGGAGAAAATGATGCATAGACGGGCTAAAGAAATTTTGAATGAAATGTTAGGGCAAACAAATTCTTGAGTGATCATCAGATAAGGAAGTAGGATAGGAGGGTCAAACTATACATGATATTATGCATTGATCAACTGTTCTTATTGCAATCGTTATAATTAGTAATAGCTGCCATACATATGGGAAAGCAAAACTAATTCTCTAAGAACTATAGCATGTTCAAATCTTTAGATGTATCTGTAGGTAACTAACCAATCCTGTACCCGCATGATCTCGAATATAAGCTGCATCCCCGTAGCGTTCTTCATTCACAGCTCTCTGCAGCGACAGAGAAAATTAACAATATATCAACCAAAGAGTATGCTTAAACTAGAGTAAGACAAGTTGCTTACACTCAGATCAGAAAATGCTCCTCCCACAGAATCATTTCTCAATGCAGCAATTATTGCCAACTTCAACTCTTCAGCACCTTCGTAATCCTCCATAGCAGTAGCTGCCCTTAATTGTGACTGGAACAAAACGAAAATATTATGAGGAAAGGCACTAATAACCATCCAATAGTAATTTTTATAGAGCAAAACAATAATCTAATAAGAATTTGAGGGAAATGGAGGCCATATAAAAATGAAACAGAGGAAAACACAGTCAAAAGCATTCTCTACATGTACATAGAGTTGCAGTTTTTCCTCATAGCAAACAAGGAACAATGCAAGATATATACAGAATAATTGTAGCCATTATGCCTAAACCAAACTTGAAACAGGGTATCAGTCTACCAGTACCATGCATGTTTTTGGCAATCAGTGGTTAGAATTCATTCTAAATTGCAGAACTTGTGTCATAGAGTGCCTAAGAATGATAAGGTCTCCTGCATTCATCCTATAAGAACGTGTCATTTGCAAGAATGGAGTTGTTCAACTTCAGAGCAAAATCTTATGACCCATAAGATAGTGAATCACATATGAGATACATCAAACACTTGTTCTCTTACAATTTGCTAATGAATGCATTAAAGCTGGTGATACATAGTTTTCTCCTCCTGCAATTTGGGCTATCTAAAATAGTAAAAACAAAGAATAGACATCTCAAGAAGATATATTTCCCAGGTATCATCTGTTGACAATGAAACAGCTAATGTTTTCAGGGAAGGTGACAAACGAATTATTGTTTTCCAATGTAAACGGATTCGCTATACATTATGTACAGCTCAATTGATCATAATCGTCTAGAAGTAGTGATAATTGGCCATGAATCTCAGAAACAAAACTATGAAATCGTTACTTCCGAACTTCACTAAGCTGCAATTCTTTGCAGTACAAAAGTAAGTCCCAAAATTGTGTTCATGCAATCCCTAATTATACCAAAAATAGCTAATTACACAAAAATATTCATGAAAAAACTAACCTTAAGCGCCGACACGAGCCTCTCACTCTCTTCGACCTCCGCAAAGTGCCGCTTCCACCTCTCCCAACTCCAATTCCCATCCTCATCTTCTTCCTTCTCCGCCTCCTCTTCCTCCACCTCCGCATCGTTCCCCTCCTCCTCCTCTCCCTTCTTTAACCCTTCCTGTCCCTTCTCCCCCTCCTTCCCCGCACCCGCCGCGGCGCCGCTCTTCGCCGAAGCGTTCCAGTACGAGCTCAAGTACTCCTCCAGCCTCCTGACCGCGTTGCGCACGGCGTCCTGCAGGAGCGAGTCCCATCGCCACCGCCGCTCGGAATCGTCGCCGGAGGAGGACGACGACGAGGCCGAGGGAGAGGCGCGGCACCGGTGGACGAGGGGGTCGGGAACCCTAGAGGAGGAGGAGGAGGCGCGGGACGTCGCGAGCAAGGGGAGCGGCGCGGGGCGGGGCGGCTTGGAGAGGAATCTAGGGTTTCTGTAGGGGACGACCTTGCTTGGGTTTGCGTCGGAGGAGGAGGATGAGGAGGAGGGGATGGGGAGAGGGAGAACTCGCACGGACGCCATGGCGATATAGAGAGAGAGAGAGAGAGAGAGAGAGAGAGAGGAGAGATATATATATTTTGTGGAGACTCAGAAACAGATGGATAAGAATAAGAAAATGGTTAAGGATATAAATGGTTCAGCTCATTTAGTTACTATTTCTTTATTTATTTATTTATTTCTCCTTGAAAAAAAAAAAAAAAAGTAAAGAGCGAAAGCGTATAAATATCTTTTTCATTTATTCTTGTTTGAATAAGTTGTATATTTCGTCCTCAAATTTTAATTTGCAATAATTTAAGACTCAAACTTTCAAAATTATTTGCAATAAAATTCCACAATCTAAATTAGTCGATCAAAATTGACGTTTTGCTAATACATCATAAATCACCACACTGCTGCGTAACTTCTAAGTTAGCAACTCATCAGTATTTAGTTAACCAAATTGGATTATAAAACTTGATTACAACAAATCTAAAAATTTGAATTAAAAATTATAATAAATTAAATTTTGAGAATCAAGTCCGTTTAGTACTTACTACGCACTACCTAACCATATCGAGGCAATTGATTACAGAGAACGTATGCGGAGCAACGGAGATATGTTTTTCTGTTTCCAGCAGATTAGTGTAAAAATCATTTCTTAACTATCTAACTTACAAAACTTGTATTTCGTTACAGAGAGATATATATATATATACATATATATATATATATATACATATATATATATATATATATATATATATANGGGGCGCCGCCGTACGGGAGGGCGGAGAGCGCAAAACGCGGGGAGGGCTCGAAACGTATCGCCCTTTCATAAGCTTATATTGATGATATATATTTTTGTTGTTTTCTAGAAAAACAGTGTTCACATTTACAGAAGAGTGTTTTGGAGCATTAAAAAATAACAGAAATATCTCAAAAGTATTATAAATTTATTGTAAAAGTGAAAAAAAAAAAGACTAATAAAACACTTGTATCTCTGAAATTTCTCCTCATTATTATTATTTTTTTTTGAGAGATAGGTAGCACGCTATCCGCTTCGTTTATTTCATTTATAAATAAATTTAGTTAGAAATGTGAATCAACTAAAATTCGAACTTGGATCTCGGATACCAACCATCAAGTCCTTTGTCACTTGCTTTAGGGACGGACGGTCGGTAATTTCTCCTCATTATAATGCTAAAAAATGCACTATGTACCCGTAATATATAAATTATTCTATTATAAAAATACGAGATATCCAAACAGGCTCTTAAATTTATTTATTTTTTCATGGAAAAACATGTTACCACATCTGTACTAATTAATCCATGGCAAATACGTTTTAATTTAGCGGAAATTTAATTGGCATTTCCATTTACCCTCACTATTAGTGCACCATAGACTTCAGTAAAAACCATACATAAAAACATACAGATATTTTATAATATTATTTTTACATATTGTGTTCGTAAATTTTATATAGCGTCTCGAACTATGTGCACAATTTAATCACAATTTTTTATATATTAAGTGTCAATACAGCAGAAATATGGTGAAAAATACATAATAGAAAACCAAAGACATTTATCAAAAATATAATATGCCCCGAATCCGGCTATAATGTTTTTAAAAGTATCCAGCATTTAGTGCTAAAGTTTTTCACATTAGATCCACTCCTTTGACTATTTCTAACTGTTAAATCATACTATTAAATCAATCACTCGCTCAATCCTAAGATATCACTATCGTCCTAACCGTATATTTTTTAATTCAATGACTGAAAATTTATAAGCGTCAATAATTTGATACTTTTAAAAGTATAAGAGCTCAGTTCACATGTCACACCCATACATGTGGGCACAATATATTGCACAAGGAATTAACCTTCCCCACTTAAGATGTGAGAAGGTCCCATGTGCTCCTAAAGTGGTCACTCATCCTATCGTTTCTCTTCTTTTTCTCCCCCACTCTTCTTTTCTCCCTTCTTGGAACCCACAAAAGACAATATACCAAGATAAGAAAGAGAGAGAGAGAGAGAGAGAGAGAGAGAGAGAGAATGGATCCACCCTCTTCCCAAGCAATGTCAAGCTCAGATGATCTTCAAGATAGAGCAATCAATGAATGGTAAGTGTGCATAGTGTTGTTCACTGATTTCTTTTATATATATATATATATATATATATATATATTTATACACTTCTTAATCTTTGTTGGTATATCTTTTTTTTTCCTTTTTTTCTTTTTTTGCAGTTGTTCTTGCTGTTATGATTGCAGTTCTAGTCTCATGGATTTCCTGTGCTGCTCCTTTCTTTGCTAGATTTTTGCCAAAGCACTTCTGGTGCTGCTGTTCTCATGATCCATCTCCTGATCATTGACAATTTGTAGGACAAGTGTTTTGATCATGAGGATCTGAAAAAGTGCATGTCACAAGCTGTTCCAAATTAACTGCTTATTAATGATCCTGTGGAGTTATGATCAATTGTAACCTCAAAAGTGTGAAAAGATTACTTGGTTTCTTTCTTTCTTGGGGATGCCTCTTTGAGTTTGATCTTTCTTAATTTCTCTGACTTTGTTTTGAGCTTTTCATAATTTCTCAAAAGAGAGAGATAGGAAGAAAGAGAGATTTAATTAAACTTGAATTAAATAGGAGAAAGTTTAATTAAACTAGGAGTCTAGTAGAATTAGTGTAAGTGAATCATTTATTTCTAAAAGCTTAAGATATATTCTAAGATCATGTGAATGTGAATTAAGTAGAAGGAAACTTAATGAGACTAAGAGCACGTGAAACTCGAACTCAGAATTTATTGCTCCGACTATTTATGTCCTAAAAATTAAACCAATAGAGAACAGTATATTAATACTGATCTTATATGTTATATTTAATAAGAAATTAAGAATAATAGGTTTGGACTTGATTTGCATGCTCATAGATATATTCAGCTGGGGAATCTTACTGGAATTTCAATAGATACCTTTCTTTTTTATTTTATTTAACTATCAAATACTTTCTATGAGTATAAATTTAAATAGCTATTTAAATCATTTCAATTTAAAATATTTAAATAAATAATTATATCTTTATATGCTTTCGTCTTAATTCTTTTTCTATCCAATAGTATTAGGTAATCCAAGCCCAATTAAACTCAAGCCCGAGGGCTTCCTTTAGACCTACTTTGCCACAAGTAACTTGAGATAAAAACGTATAAAACTTATCTGAATTATGAACTATTTTGAGTCGACTATCTAATTTTTTAAAATTTTAATTGTACTATCCAACCTTTCACCTTATTTTATTTAAATCGGACAATGGCACTTTGACTTTAAAATTTAAGCTAATTGTTTATTTTAACGAATTTATAGTTACCTAAATTATATGATGCTAACTAACCTACAAAAATAATTCAAGTTTTTCAGTCAAAAATTCATTGGCTGATTCAAATCGAGCAAATTAAAAAGATTGATAGTAAAATTAAAATTTTGAAAAATTAAATAGCCGACTCAAAATAGTGATAGTTCAGGAAGTTGCCATACTTTTGTAACAAACAAGATTAGCCCAAATTTAGAATGACTTCAAGGTAAAGAAGCTGAGATTTTTCTTCTTCTTCTTCTTCTTTTTTTTTTTGTGTGTTAGGGTTTAGGTTAGAGCTTGAAAATTGTATTTAGTTGTGTAGGTTGGGAACCATTATGAATTGACATCAAAATCTTTTCCTTAACTGATATAATTTGATTAGATGGAAGCTCACATAAAAATCTTCCACTTCATTTTATTTTGATTAACTGTTATGTATTAGCTTTTTTCCNAAGACTTAAATACAAGTTGGAAAAAAAAAACAAACATATCCCACAACAAATATGAAAAAAATAGAAAAAAAAATCAAAAATAAGAAAGGAAAAAATCTTTTCCTTAACTGATATAATTTGATTAGATGGAAGCTCACATAAAAATCTTCCACTTCATTTTATTTTGATTAACTGTTATGTATTAGCTTTTTTCCTTTCTTATTTTTGATTTTTTTTTCTATTTTTTTCATATTTGTTGTGGGATATGTTTGTTTTTTTTTTCCAACTTGTATTTAAGTCTTTGTATCAAAGTATAGATTAGTGCCCCATATTTTATTGTTAAAAAAAAAAGAAAAAAGTTTTCAATTGCAACTATGATGATATGGAAAGGAAAAGGTCATAATAGTTATAGCCTTACAGGGTAAACTTCAGATACCATTCATGTGGTTTCACACTATTTCACTTTAGTAATCTGTGGTTTAAAGTGTATCAAGTTAGTGTACTGTGATTTCATTTTTATCTTTTCGTCAGCTTCTCTGCTGATATTTCGTTAAATTATATATAAAAAAGTTCAGATATTCCATCTAGATTTATCGAATATTTACTTTAGCACCCTTTAGTTTTAATTTTGTTACTGATTTAACGAAAAAAATTAGTGGAATCGATATTAAAAAGATAAAAAATGAAACCAGAGGACACTAAATTGATACACTTTAAACCATAGGGTACTAAAGTAAGAAAGTGTGAAACCACGGGATGATTTTTGAAGTTTTTCCATAGTTATAATAATTGGTCATAATGGAGAATGCTTTGGAGAATAAATTAAGGATTAATCAATGCAAGCTTTTTCTTTAATTAACTTCTATTTAGCTGGTCCATGTTACTGTCGGTTACTGAATATTAGGCAAACATTGCTTTCTTTCCTTCTCTCTCTCTCTTTTTTGTTTTCTTATGATATCTTTTATTCACAGTATTTTTTTAGATTTTCAAAAATATGGATTAGAAATTAAAATTTTCTATATTTGATTCGTCGCAGAAATTTGACGTTGCAGAAAGTTCTCATTTCCTAACCTTCGTAAGATTTCGTTTGGAATAACGGTTCAGAATACACTATTAAATAAAAAAGTACGAGAAAAGAATTAATTTTTATACAAATTGTAATAAGAGCGCGATTAAGATGCCAACCGATTATTGTAGTAGATAGCGGTGATTAATTATTGCAAATTTTTTCCTGAGTTTCCAAAGTAGGCAAGAAGAAGGCCAAAACTTCGCTAGGAGTTCTGTAGAGTACAGATGCTGTCGTGTGTTTCAATCGCATATATTTTTAAGGGATAATATCTAATATGCTCCGTAAAACTTCAAAAATATCTTTATCCGTTTGAAATTTTTTTTTTTAAATATCCCCTTAACCTCTAGAATTTACTAATAGGAGTGGGGTTTTAGAAGAATATTTTTAAAAAATAAGAAAGAAAAAATTGAAAATTTGAATAACAGTAAGAGATATATAAGCAAAAGTCTCTATGTTTTAGAATAACTTACGAAGATTCGACCGATCGTCCCTAGAGCAAGTGGCAAAGGACTTGGTGGTTGGTATCCGAGACCCAAATTCGAATCCTAGTTGATTCACATTTTCAGCTAAGTTTATTTCTAAATGAAATAAAACGAAGCGGGTAGCGTACTACCTATCTCTCAAAAAAAAAAAAAAAAAAAAACTTACGGAGATTCGCAATGAGATCCGATCCATTTTGTTACTTTGAGAGACCCAGTAATCAAAAGGAAAAAAAGAAAATTTTGCAAGACTTAACAGAATGGAAAACATGACCATAGCGTTGCCGCCGCCGGTGCTCCATTTCGTCAAACTAAGCAAATTTAGCAGGTCCGCAACTAATAAAGTTGGTTGATTCTTTTAAGAGAAAATTAGCAAATTATCCATTTTATTTATTTTCTTAGAAATAATCGTGTAAAATAATATCAATCATTAAACTCATAGCTTACAAATATAGTATAGTTGAAGATGCATGCAGTTGAAAATGCAGCAGTACATGCGTTATGTTTGGCTGAATGTGATAGAAAGTGATATAACTATAAATAATTTATTTGGTTACATACAGTTGAAAAATAATTTTTAAAACTTTATCATTTATATATATAACGGTAAGATTACCTCCAACATAAAAAAAAAATATTTTTGCAAGTTAATTAAAGAGGTAAGCATAACTTTTCTGTTTCCAACTGCTGCAGTTGAAAATATAGTCAATTTGGACGTAGTTTCAATTGCTGCAGTTGGGCCTCTTTCTGTAGTAGGAATTGCAGGAGTCGGAGTTAAATATATCAAACAAAATACTAAATGTGTATTTATATGTAATTATAACTACAGTACAGTTGCAATTATATTCAACTAAACGGTACCTAAGTAGATTGGACTGTATTGCCCGTCTTCCTAAGCTGTTTATTTAAAATGCGTCCGACTTGAACAATGTGGCAACATCTGAGGAGCTTTCCGTCCTTGTTGGGCAGCTCCTCACTCAAATTTTTCTTTTTCTTTTGGAAAAACTTCAAATACTCTTTCTGTGATTTCACACTTTCTCATTTAAGTACCATGTACTTTAAAATATCTTAATTTAGAGTTCTATAGTTTTATTTTTATCTTTTTATTATCGATTCTACTAATTTTTTTCGTTAAACCAGTGACAAAGTTAAAACTAAAAGGTACTAAAATGAATATTCGATAAACCTGGATGGGGTATCTAAAATTTTTTGTATATAATTTAGCGAAATATTAAAGAAGAAGCTGACGAAAAAAATAAAAATAAAATTACAGCACACTAACTTGATACACTTTAAACTATAGAGTACTAAAGTAAGATCATGCGAAACTATAGGGTGGTGTCTGAAATTTACCCCGGGAACGAACTAAGTTTGTTTGTATCTCCCCCGAGATTAGCGGCGTGATTGGTCAATCACAACAACCGCGAGCGAAACGAACGGTCGTGATTTCGAGAGCCGATCATGCGGCCCCGCATTTATTTCACGTGACAGTGACCGGAGCCTAAACGTAAACTCAAAAAATTATTAAAAAATTAATTTTTTTTTATGGCAATTTGTTTTTTTGTGTGCGTTATTTAATTCATTAATTTTTTTTTTATTTCTCTATAAATTGTGGAGAGGAAACGTTGACCGCGCCAAACTTTCGTTCGGTCGCACGCCACTGTTGAGTCAAAAAGTCAAAACCCCATGCGGTGCGATTTTTTCAGAGAGGCACCCGTGCGAATCACCGCATACAAAGTTGCCGTGCGGATGAACTCGGTCTCGCATGTTGGGTCCAAATCCTACTTGATTTTGGTTTTAAGTCCAAACGAACCTTAATTTTTAACTTAGTATTTTTTTTAAAAAAAAAGTATGAATATATAAATAAAAATTACTATAAAATATGATAATTTAAAACTTGATTTTTTTCTTTTTTTTTAATGGGCGCTTGATTTTAATAGACTAAAATATTTCGTTCAAATTTAATATTCATCATCATATGCTCTATAGAAAAAAAAAATATACTAAATTTATTGACATAAATATAAGGTTTATATAATTCTAAATATTCTAAAATATGAACTAAATAAATATATTTTAATTGAATCCAATTCTAGAATAATTATTTCCGAGAAGATTATTCTTTGAGAAATTTTAATTTTATAAACTAAATGGATGCTTCAGTTAGAATAGCAAATTTTCTATAGTTTTTAACACAGAAAAACTCTAAATTTATAATAAAATTATTTAGATGAATGATTCAATCGATGCCGCCAAATTATCGAATTAGTGATACGTGCATATTTTAGAAGTTGTCATTTACAATTTAACTACTTAGAATTTAAATAAATCTACTTACTTTTTTATCAACTTATTTTAATCAAATATTATGAATACAATTTGTTATGAGTGAATATCATTACCAACTCAAAGTTATTCATACTTTCATGTACGCATAAAAGCTCCTATGCGGCCAGTGTCATAAACCAAATCTTAATTTACGAGACAAGGACGTAAACGGGAACTATTTACCTATCTAGCCTCTTTACAAAAAAATATTTCCTATCTAGCCTCCTTTTGAAAAATATTCCCCATCTAGCCTCATTTTCAAAGATTAGAGAAAAAAAGAGAAATTAATTTCTTTAATATATATTAAGAGGTTAAGTGAAGGAGATTATCTTTTTCTCTCTCATCTCCTATTAATTTTTATATCAAAATAATCTTAATCCCATTCGGCCTATAAATTTCATGTTTTAATGTATTAAAACCTAAAATACGAGAAATCCAAATAGTTTTTGGATCAAGATCATTATAATCAACTCCTTTCGAACCATGCATAATATTTTTATCAAAATATAAAAAGATTAGAATTGGTTGATGCACCATGTGAAAATTTTCTATTTTGAAATAAATTGATATGAGATAAATTATACACAAAAATTAGGGAGTGAGAAGGGATCTCGGGAAAGGAGAGAGAAAAAGGTAATCTCCCCCACTTAACCCTTTAATATATATTAAAGGTATTAATTTCTCTTTTTTTCTTTAATCTTTGAAAATGAGGCTAGATGGGGAATATTTTTCAAAAGAAGGCTAGATAGGGAATATTTTTTTGTAAAGAGGCTAGATAGGTAAATAGTTCCGTAAACGGAACAACGAGGAAAATGCAAAATACTTTATATAGCAGTGACTTGGTAACGCAATAAATATTATATATATATATATATTTATTTATTTATTTATTTTGTATGATTTAAAATAATTTTGGCACTATAATTAGTGCAATAAATATCCCAAATTTGTGACTAATAAGAAAATTTTGTCGGTTAAATCAATTAAGGTTTTACCTTAAAAAAAGGGCAAAATTTGTGGATTTTACAATTTTGGTCCCTGAAGAAACTTTCATTTCTATTATGATTTCATCCCTCGTAAATTAATAATATGTATTTTTTTTCGTAAAATAATCGCTGAATCATAAATATCTTATAATATATTAGAATAAAAAAATTTAAGTACAATGACGCGAACTTATGTATAGCACGGCGTATATTGTTGTGTAAATATTTATTGTTGATAACATAGGCAATATGTTCTAATTTTTTAATACTTTTTTTAATCATTTTTTATTCTATTTATGTAATTACTTACTAATTTTAACTAGGAAAGATTTTGAGTTATACTATAGACACTATTTTCGGCACGAAATATATATTTTATTAATTTCTTATTGATATGATACGGCACAGCGGGCACGGTCTGAACCGATAGATACTTAAATTCTAAATTAGAATGTTGGGGGACTTAAGTGAAAAGATTAGAGGACTACGATGCAATATCGGAGTCTACAGGGACCGGGCACTCTACTTTTACTCTTTCACAAGAGAAATTCGATGACACCGCCTAGAATTAGTCCACGTGTACATCACGCCCCGCACCGCGTCAAAATTCGTGCAACAGCTTATTTAATTAATCCATGGCCTTCGCTCTCCTCCTCCATTAACACCTCTCTCTCTCTCTCTCTCTCTCTCTCTCTCTCTCTCTCCTCATTTTGGGGGTTTCCGACCCCAAATTCGGAATCCGACGAATAATCGAAAGCAATCTCCGTCAAATTCAACTCCGGATCCACGGATTTAGGTATTTGTCTCCAAAAAATTCCACTTTTTTCCCAAAAATTCGGATTTTTTATCCGGCGAGTTCGTGAATTTCGTGCGTTTCGCGGCAATTTTGGGCGAAATTAGGGTTTTCGCGGCGCAATGACGGTGAGGTTGAGATCTTCGGAGGCGCAAATGGAGCGGGGTAGGAGAAATGGGGTGAGCTCGTACCTCGTTTCCAATGGTTCGATCGACGGGTTCGTCGCACATCGTGCGAAAAAGGAGATCGATGGGGTCGCGACGATCCCCGTGTCGTCGTCTCCGCCGTGGCCCCAATCCCCTTCATCATCATCATCATCATCATCATCATCTTCGTCGTCGCCGTTGTCGCCGTTCGGTGTTGGTTACATAGAGCATAGAGTGTCGAGGATGGATACACTCGCGGGGGTCGCCATAAAGTATGGTGTGGAGGTAGTTGAAAAGCTTTTTTTTTTTTTTTTGTTTTTCAATTTGACTCTCTAATCATTAAAAGTTATAATTTTGCTAGGAATATAATTTATTTGATTTGAATCAATTAATTACTCATCAACTTTACAATTTGGATAGGTCATTTATCTTTACGGATTTAATTAATATATTTAGTATATTTCATGCGAAGCGTAAATTTTGTACTAGAAGAACCATCCCTATTTTGATCTCCTTTTTTACCATTTTGTTGAAAGCAACATGAGTAGGATCTTATAGTTGTTGATTGATAGAAAAATTATGCTTTTTCCTCATATTTTTGGCCCATTATTTTACATTCATCGAACTCTGAAACAGCCATTTTTTTTAGAAGTTTAAGCTATTGGAGAATGATATTTTAATTATTTGGGCCGGAAATTTGGACTTAAATATATAGGACAAAATTGGACGAGATTTAGGAGTCTGATCAGATTTGAACTCATGATCTCCTGATTCGATACCACGTGAAATATATATATATATATTTGTTTAAAAAAAAAATCAAAAAGTTTATACTAATAGAGAACGATGTTTTGATGATTTCGTACTCAAAACAGATGCTGAGCTTGTTTTTCTGTTTTCCACCGCGCACATGTAAATAGTTAAACAATTATTGTTTACAGAGCCGTGTATATATATTCATGTATTTTGTGCTTTTTAAAGTGCCATTAATATGCTCCATATTGTAATTTCGATGATTAGGTAGCCGATATCAAAAGGATGAATGGGTTGGTAACAGATATTCAGATGTTCGCTCGCAAATCGTTGCAAATTCCTCTACCTGGGAGGCATCCTCCGTCGCCGAACATCTCAAATGGCGCAGCTAATGACAGGTGACGAAAAATATCCAGTGATTGCTTGCTTATGAGTTTGCTGCATATGTTTTTCCGTCATTTCTGTGCTATGTTTGAGCACTTCAGATTAACTAATGCAAAACATCGTATGTTTGTTTAGACATCGCATCGTTAACTCACTGTGCGAACCTTTCTAACATACTGAAGTTGTTTCAGAGATCAAACTCCTCCACGCCGAGCTCGAAGTGATATTCTCGATACTGTTCAAACACTCAAACTAAAACCTCCGTCGTGCAAAGTATCGCCCGCCATGAGTAGTTTACAAGGATTCTACAGCCTCGCGCCGCCGCATAAACTTGGCCCGCTACTCGAAGGCACAGAAATGGCGGTCTACAAGATCAACTCTTCTCTCTGCGCTAATGGGATCACGGAGGATAGATCAACTGCCGAAACCGCAGAGACCAATGATATCGAGAAATCTATTCGGAGGCGTCAATCGGTTGAAAAATTGGCGTATAAGGGAAAAGGTCTCCCGCTGAGACCAAAATCAGGGGGTCGGGCAGACACGATGAATAGGAGTTGCCAGAATTTTATTAACAACAGCAATCCTTCGATGGATGATGCGCTGCTCGCTGTTAGGAAGTCGTCGAGCACCTCGAACTTGACGGATTCGGAGAGTTGCTCCTCCTCCATATGGCCAACAAGCATGTGGGGTTTGCGAGCTGATGTCCTTGCTAGGCCTCTTCTAGATGGTCTGCAGATGCCGATAGCTGCGAGAAGAAACAAAGCTGCTTTGGATTAGACATACTACGTAAAAGCCATTAATATAAACGAAACTTATATACAATGTATCGTTTATCTCTACAGTAGAGAGAGTTTATACAAGAAAGAGTTACTTCGATAGAGCGGTCGCAAGTCGCAACTCATTCTCATGTCACAGAGCAAGTGCACAGTCGGAAAGCAACTCAAATTCTTTTTGTCATGCATGAAACATGTGTCTAATGTGAGTATTGGTGTAGTGATTCTTTTGTATCAATATATACAGATGATGTATTCTGAGATTATAATGGAAAAGGTGTGAGACCCTTTTCTTTGTGACAAATGATATTTTGAACTGGTCTCATTGTCAATTTTCTCTTGATCTGCAGTGTTGTTCATCGGTTTCCGCCTTTCCGGTGCTCACAAAAATGCCCTGCATAGCTTCATTATTTTCAGTTTTATGTAACTTTTTATAATAACTTATTGTTGTGAAAACTGTTTGAATTTAAAAACTTAAGCAAATAGAGACCATTCTTTCGACATGCCAAAATTTTATATCAAACCAGAGAAAATTAAATTAAACCAGGAGTAGCAGTAGGAGAAGGACAATAAAAATCCAAAACTTATCATTGATATTAAGTTATTATTGACAAGTCAAATACATTAAACATCATCATTATTAATTCTATAAACTCGACAAGCTGTAGCAACTGCTCTGTCAAAATCAGTATCCCGAATACAACAACTGTTTACTCTCGCACACGAGGCGTTCGCTTAATTGAATCCACAAACAATTGGAGATTGTTCTTGGCTCTAACACTAGCTTTCCCCTGAAGCACTTCTCTTCGCAGCTCATCCACTCTCCTCTGCATCTCCTCGCCCTCTCTCCCACCCATCACCTTCTCAACGCAGCCCCTCAACTCACCCAAATCCATGGTATCCACTCTCAGCCCAATCCCCCACACCCCCTCGATGTATTCGCAATTCACAAATTGGTCCCCGGAGATGGGGTAGCACAGGAGCCTCTTGGCGCATTTTAGCGCCTCGACCGTTGAGTTCCACCCGCAGTGCGTAAGATAGCAGCCCACGGAGGGGTGGCCCAAAACCTCCTCCTGTGGGGCCCAACCCACGAGTTTCCCGCGCCCCGCGACGCGCTCCTCGAACCGGGCCGGGAGCCCGGTTCGCCAGGCCGGTTCGGGCTTCAAGGCCCAGAGAAACGGCCGGCCGGTCGAGTCCAACCCGCGCGCGAGCGCGTCGACCCGGTCGGGCCCGATGGGCCCCACCCAGCTCCCGAACGACACGTAGATCACGGACCCGGCGGGCTTCGAGTCCAACCAATCCACACAGGTTGGGTCGGGCTGGTACAGGCCGTAATTGGGCCGGGCCTCATCGTGGGCTGTTAATGGGCCGATGGGGAGGATGCGTGGGCCGGGCGGGGAAGTGGTGAGTTCCGGTAAGTCGCGACTTCCGGGCTCGGCGTCGTCGAAGGAGTTGACGAGGATGTGGGGGAGGGTTTGGGCGCGGCGGAGGGTGCGGCGCCAGAAGGCGAATCGCAGCTTCCGGGATGTGGAGTTCCCGACGAGCCACGGGAGGTCGCCGGCGGTCGCTTTCGGTAGGAAAGGTAAGTGGAGTTCCTGCAGAGGAGTACCTGTAAAGTGCACATGTGGTGTTACTAGTAGATAGTGATGCGGCGCTGAGTTGGCAAAAAGAGGGTTATTTGTGGCGCGTGTATCATTCACTGGTTTCAATGTATAATAATAACTTTTGAGGGTTAAAAAGTATAGCAACCCCTCAACTATAGACACGTTTTGAAAATGTCCCTCAACTTTTAATTATTTTTTTGCATTTAGACACTTTTTAAATTTTTTCTTATTTGAGTTCCTACACTTAGTTAAAACTTTTATCAAATTAAATAACTCTGCTGATTGGTGTATTAATTTTTTTTATCGAATTACATAGGAGTATTTAATCAAATAATTTTTTTTGTTTTCTTAAAATTAAAGTCGTGTGGTACAACTATACGCGACCAAACGGGCTCTTATACAACATTATCTAGATATTTCATCAATTTAGCTAGTTAAGTCTAATAGAAAGGATAAGATTGCAATTGAGTTTTAACTTCCACGGTCGAAAATTTAGAACTGAATAAATGCTCTAAAAAGGTACGTGTCGTAAATTAGAATCATAATTTAATAACTAAAATTTACAAAATATAGATCGAGTACCATTTGGATTGATCAAAAGTTCAAATAATAAAAATTTATTATATATATATTTATTTATTTTGGGTTTTATCGAGCCGAACACTAGTGAACTGGCACTTACTGATGTTCATTTTGTTAAGATTTTGAGTTAAAAAATTCAGTTCATACTCGACTTATTTATTAAATAAGTGATCGATGGAAATAGCTGTTGCTGTTAAGTAGAAGTAGAAGCAGAAGTAGAAGCAGAACACAGTGCGGTGCGGTGCGTACCGCAGTTGGAGATGAGGCCCTTGCGGAGGAGCTCCGGTATCGCGGAGACGATGCGGTAGCTGGCGAGCATGGCGGGCCAGAACCCCGCGGCGGGGACGCCGCACCGCGCCGCGATGGGCACCGCCCACGACGCGAGCACGTCCACCACCACGCACGCCACCTCCTCCCCCGCCCCCGCCCCCGCGCCGCGCCGCCGCAGCAGCAACCTCTCCAGCTGCGCGGGCGCGCGCGCCTCCATCGCCGCGACGAGTCCCGCGAACCCCTCCCCGCCGCCGCCGCGCGGGGTCCCCGTGGCGAGCGGCGCGAGCGCGACCGCGGGGTCGAGCGGCGGCGCGGCGGCGCCGTGGAAGAAGTCCGGGAGCGCGAGCGTCGGGGCGAAGCCGCGGCGCGCGAGGGCGCGCGCGAGGTGGAGCATCGGGGTCACGTGGCCCTGCGCCGGGAACGGGACGAGGATCACCGCGCGCCCACGCGCCTCTGCGCCCCCGTAATCTCCGCCTCCCATGGTGCCCATCAAGTGTTCGACCATTGAACGCATTTTGTAGGATATGTTGTGTCATGCATGTGGGCTTACACACTTACACACACACACATATATATATATATATATATATAGAGAGAGAGAGAGAGAGAGAGAGAGAGAGAGAGAGAGAGAGAGAGGGAGGGAGTGGGTTACGTGTACAAAGGACTAAAATTTGAATGAGGGACACTTCATTCTCCTTTAGATTAGTGCACTTTTTGTATGGAATGAATCACACGATTTATCAAACTGTTCTAACGCGACTCATTTACGCATCAGTTATATATACTCATCTTTTTGTAGTAAAAAACTTTAAAAGTAACAACGCATTCTCTCTTATAGAGTTCTCTCTAGCCCACCGTTGAGTATATATACACAAATTTTTAGATTGAAATAGGTCTTTAAGATTCAAGCGCGATTTACCAAACTGTTTTAACGAGAACTCGTTGAGGAGCTTCTTTATCAAGTTGCGGTTGCTTTTGAAACGTGTTTTGCATACCATACGCGAGAGTTGTGAAAATTGTACTTTAACATTTTCGTAACTAGTAACCGACCGTCCCTAAAGCAAGTGGCAATCAATAGATGCGGTGTTAACTATCAATCACACATCCTAAGTAGGGTGTATACGTAGTATTTTTTTTTTTTTTTTTTGAGAGATAGATAGCACGCTATCCTCTTCGTTTATTTCATTTAGAAATAAACTTAGCTAGAAATGTGAATCAACTAAGATTCGAACTTGGGTCTCGGGTACCAACCACCAAACCTTTTGCCACTTGCTTTAGGGACGGTTGGTGTATACGTAGTATTGTTCAAAAAATAAAGAAAACTCTATTATGGAACTTCCTTTTAATTAGAGTCTTTATCTTTCGCTTTTACTTTGGGTTTGCCTTGTGGTGCACTAAGCCTATGAATTATGATGATTAGTATATTTTAACAACGACAAATAAGAGCAACCTATGTTCTAATTAAGTTCGAAACTAATAAATTATTTTATATTTCTATCTTTATTTATTTTAAACAAAAATGAATCAGATAGCTACTATACTACTTTTTTCTTAATTTTTTTTTTAAAAAAAAGTGAATACGAGTTACTCTCTCTCTCTTGCTAACTCACACGGAAGGGTGGTCAAAACTTGACTTGAAATTAATTTCGAGCCTTAAAATTTTGAGATATATATAAGTCTAGCCTGATCGAGTGATATTTCGAACTCTGACCCTAAATTAATGAATAGCTTGATAAGTCATATACTACTTATGCATGCGATTTGACATCTAAATATCTATGTTGCAGTGATTTTAAGCATGCACCTTTTGCTACAAAAAAAAAATTTCTCTTCAGTTTCAAATAAAAACTCTAGATAAATTATACAGATATAAATATATAATTTCGAGCCTATTCGAGCTGAGCTTGATCGAGTTAAGTAATGCTGAGACTTAATTACTTGAAAGTATATAATTTAATTATATATTCAATATCAAATCGAGCCTAACTCGAATCAAATTGAACACGATTCACTCCGCTCGATCACAGTAAGACCCATCTTATTATATGATTTAGTTTCACCAACAACTGCAATTTAAGCGACCGACTAAACCTAACGTAGTTGGCTATTAGTTTACACACGCTTGTAGCTGGAGTTATTTTTAATTAAAAAAATAAATGAAGTGAATAGTTTGCTACGTACTTTTCTTTCAAACAAAAGAAGCTGCAATTCAAGCGCCATAAATTATTTGTTAATGAATGTTCAAGGCACTAGTTATAATTTTCTTTTTAGCTTTGGGATCTAAAAGAACCTCTACTATAAAGTGACCATGTTAGGCCCAATCCCAATTCCCAACTGCATCATTTAACAAATACCCCAGTTCCTAACAAAGTTGATAATAAATGTGAGTTATATATGAGCAAGCAAAATTTGAAACAACAGTGAAAGATAACCTAACAAAAGGTGCATAAAAGTCTCTTTGTGTGCCTTTAAACAGTGGAACAAATAGGGTTTGGATTTGGTGAGGGGAATGTATATATATATATATATATATATCTTAGTGGTTCATGTCCCTTAAATGGCATGGTACAAGGACACAGTGACATTTAATAGTTGATAGAACATCAAAGAAGGAATAGGGAGACATAATATTGTGGGATCCACTAATTTTAGTCCTTGTTAGTTACTTAGCATAACTTTTTTTATAGTATGTGTTTTTTTTTTTAAATTAAAAAAGTGGACTACCATTTTGAATAGGTTCTCTTGATACAAGTTTTTTTTTTGAGAAAATTTTAAGTATCACCCATGTAGTTTCATACTTTCTTATTTTAATATCTTGTAGTTTAAAGTATATCAATTTAGTATTCTGTGGTTTTATTTTTTTCTTTTTATTATCGATTTCATTAATTTTTTTCGTTAAATCAGTGACAAAGTTAAAACCAAAGGGTACTAAAGTGAATATTCGATAAACCTAGATAGGTTATCTGAAGTTTTTTGTATATAATTTAACAAAATATTAACAAAAAAACTGACGAAAAGATAAAAATGAAATCACAGGACACTAACTTGATATATTTTAAACCACATGGTATTAAAATGAGAAAGTGCGAAACCACATAGCGGTATTTAAAGTTTACCCTTTTTTTAAAAAAAAAAATTAATTTCTTTAAAAAGAATACATTAGAGGTTGGATGCAAACATGAACATGTATGAGCCTTATCCAATTCCTTCTAGTAGAAATTCTCTTTAGAGCACCCTAAAGGGGACTTATTGTTCATCAAAGCATTTATACAAAGCTATAAAAAAAAAAAAAAGTTTATTTGAAAGGTCAAAAGTGCACTAAGCAATTTGGTGCTCAAATTACACAATTAAAATTAAAATTATGGGATAAATTTGTGCTAAATTAGAAATAAACAAACACAACAATTCGTTATTGTAATTAATTAACCTGTTGAATTTAAAATATTAAAATATTATTTTTTGATAGTTTAAATTTTTTAATTATCGTGCCCCTTTTGCATTATTGTCAAATAACCAGCACCTAACGCACCCAAATCCCAAATTTGATAATTTTCAAGCACTTTCCCACTTTAAAAAGTGTGTCCACACGTGCATTTGGGTTTATATATAACTTTATATATAATATATATCAACGTGCATGGTAACGTTTTTTAATAAGTATTTTGTTTTAGGGACCACGTGGTTCACACACTTGGGCTTAGTTTGAACGCAGACGCGTTATTAGCCCGTTTTAATTTATTAGCCACAATTTTAGCCATGTGACTTAACCCACCTTTTTCTTTTTTTTTTAATTAAAAAAAAAGAACCCTTAGGAGCTTTTGGTTCTTCGGGAAAAAGTGTAGAAATTTTTTTTAAAATTTTTCGTAATTTTTTTTCCAGTTTTTCATCTGTTGGGTTTTTAAAAATTTAGTTTTTCTAAAAAAAAAATTCTCGATTTTATGAAAAATAGTGTTTCTGTTTTCCGAAAACAATAACTTTTCATGAAATCCGGATAATTTTATTTTTTTAAAAAAATATTTTTTTTGAAACCAAACATGCATAAACTGAAAAAAGAGCTTTCCAATGAAAAATGTTATTCTCAAAATAAAAAAATATATATACTTTTTTTTTTGGAGGAACCAAACATCCCCTTGTCACTGTCATTCACATAAAGCAATGCTATCTATGTACCTATTTATAAGGTGTAAATTTTATATTCCGTTCATCCAAAGATTATCACAGTAAAAATTTATAAAAAAAAAATAAATTCTAGGATGAGTGGAGTGTAATATTTATAGCTACTTATAGGCATACAAGTAGCATTATTTTTTATAGAAACCTCTGCGTACATCCTAATTTGTGGGTTAAATATTGTGTCTGGATTCAGTACATCTCTTCTGTTTACAGTCGATTTTGATGTAAATTGAGAATTTTACATAATATAAGAATTTTACTTCTGTGATCGTAAATTAGGGATTTGATTTGAGCTTCCTTTGGGGCCAACTATGATTTTGAAGAAACGATTTGAAGGTCGAATTTAAGTTAGTCATTGTAAGTTTTGTCGTCCTCTTCGTTCATTCATTAAGCACTTTCAATACAAAAAAGACATACCGAGTAAGATATTCATATATTCATACAGGACCTCTTTGGCACAGCAAGACCAGCATTTTTTTTCTAAAGAATAAATATATCAAATCCCTCATACATATCAAATCAAATCCTTGATTTGAAGGTCGACAATCTGAGAATAACAACCACTGTACTAGTTTAAAAATATAGGGAGAATTGCCTATATACCCCTCGTACGTTTGAAAATATTCGATTTATCCATACTTTTTTTTCTTTTTAAAATACCCCTCATATATTCCACCATTATTGCAAAATACCTCCGTAGTTATCTCCTGTTAAGTTAACTTGGGTTAAACGTGAGTTAAATATTTACGACAGTTAAAAAAATTAAAATACCAATTTTGCCCTCAATTTAAGGGCAAATAAGAAATGTTAGTGACGGTAGAGGGGAATATTGAAAAATACCAAAAGTCAAAATACTTTTTGTGCCCCTGAATTTAAAGGCAAATAAGAAAGTCGGTGATGGTGGAAGAGTATATTTGAAAGGACAAAATAGTAATTTTACAGAGATAACAGAGTTCATTAACGGATTTTAACTCTAGAGGTATATTAGAAATAGGTTGGAACATAGAAAGAGCATTTTCAATATTAGTCTTCTAAGAGGAGTAAATCGGAAAGTCGGAAATTTTTCAGGGGTATATAAGCAATTGCCCCTTAAATATATTGTCATTTATGCGTATGCAAATGTTGTTTCATTCATGTGTTGTGTATGTATCATGTATGAGATCTTATTGGGCCCAAAAATGCTACAAAAACCATTTATTTTTTTGGAGGCCCAATAGGCTATGAACCGGTCCAGCCCATTCATACTAAATATCTTCGGCCGACCGGGAACGGGCCCACGATCGATTAGTTCTAAGATTTTAATTTTGAGGTGCTTTTGCTTATATACCTCTTACTGCTATTTAAAATTTTTAAAATTTATATTTTTCTAAACTCTAAATCCTATTGGTAAACCCTAGGATTAGAGATTTATATATATATAAGAATATTTTTTGAAATTAATAAGGATATTTTGATCAATAAAAAATATATTATATATTTCTTTTTGTTATTAAAATAATAGCCTTTTTTGCTTTTTAAAAGTTATGTAGTTTCATACTTACTTTATGTTTCAAATATACCTTCTATACTTCATCTGTTATTCATTTATACTCCTACTTGAGTGTTTATTTGGATAGATTTTAGATTTTCTGGGATGTAAAATCCAGTATAAAAGTTTTTGAGGTATAAATATAAAAATCGAAAACTTTTGAAGGATAGATAGGCGAGTGCTAACTTCAAACTCCAGTTTCACTAGTTTTACGGTGTTGGTTTTCATCGAAAGTGAAAAGAAGTGAGGTGGTTTTTGTTGGCTTAAATGGGCCAGCATCCTGCCCTGTAGCGGGAGGCCATGTGGGCCAAGTCATGTTCGAAATGGCGTGAGGCTGGGTTGGGTCGAGTCATGTTCGAAGTGGCGTGAGACCAAGTGGGCCGAGTCACAATCGAGACCCGTTGGCGTTGTTCCTGTACACTTTAAGTGAATTTGTTGCGTATTTCTAACAGCTCGAGTTTTTGGGATTAATGGTTAGCGCCAACGATCCGACAAGTGGTATCAGAGCCAGAGGTCACAGGTTCGATTCCTGCATGCTGCAAATGTGTCCAGGTGCTGGAGGAGGGATTGTTGTCTTAAATGGGTCAGCATCCTGCCCTGTGGTGGGAGGCCATGTAGCCCGAGTCATATTCGAAATGGCGTGAGGTTGGGTTGGGCCGAATTATGTTCGAAGTGGCGTAAGGCCAGGTGGGCCGAGTCACAATCGAGACCCGTTGGCGCTGTTTCTATATGCTTTAAGTGAATTGATTGCGCATTTCTAATAGCTCAAGCTTTTGAAATTAATGGTTAGCGCCAACGATCCGACAGTTTTTGCTTATAAATATTTACTTTCGTCGTTTGGTTCATTATAACTTCACTTTCGGTCGAAAATCAAAACTTTTAAAATATCGTAATCGACTTTGGTTCACCCTAGGATGAAGTCAACTACGAAAAAGAAGCGAGAAAAAATAACAAAATATTAACCTAGCTCTCACATATTCAGCTTTTACGCTATTTATTTCTTACCAACAAACAACAAAACTAAAGAAAATTCAATTTCATAGTTACACAAATAAATAATACAAGAAGAAAAGTAATTTTCACATAAGTTTAGTTTAATCAAAAGTCTACTTCAATTTAAATTTTACCTTTTGTAAAACAAATAGGTTTAAAATTAAAAGTTAAAGGCTACAAAAAAAAACCCTCTCGTAAATATCTCATTTTTCACTTTTTGCATCCAATATTCAGAAATCTATATCTTGTCCTATTAAAACTATGGAAATATTTTCAGAGGATTAAGGCTTTAATGATGAGGCGAAGTAATTAAATTCTCTTTTCTTGTTCTATAAGAAAAAAAATAAAATTTTAACGTATTCTTTTAAAAATATTTTTAGTATAAATTATAAGAAATGAACAAAATATTAATAGAACCTCGACAAAGTGGGGCTAAATGCATCAACTTTAAATTTTGAAGTGGGAAAATATAGATTTTGAAAAGTCAGAAAGAAAAAGTAAAAAAATAAGATATTTACAAAAAAAATTTCTACATTTTAGGCAAAATTAAAAGTATGTGGAGTAAAATGAAACAATACCAGGAGTTTAGGGACTAGGGTGCAATTTATAATTTTTTTCACCTTCTAAAATGAGAAAAGGGCATCAACTACTCGAGTCCTAACTCCAACATACCCTCTCCTGTTTCCAACGTCGCCGCCGCCGCCGCCGCCGCCGCCGCCGCCGCGCAAGCTTTTTTCCGGCGAAAAATGTCGTCGTCGGCGATCCAACTCTCCTCCGCCGCCGCCTCCTCCTCCTTCTTGTCCCCCTCGACTTTCACCACCAGGTCCCATGGCGCACCCTCTCTCTCTCTCTCTCTCTCTCTCTCTCTCTCTCTGTGTGTGGGTGTTGAATGATTCGTTTATCGTTTTGTGTGATCAGAGAACCGAGTGCTTCTCTCCGCCGAAGAAGCCCAGGGATCTGCTTGTGCGTGGCGAGCCCTCCCTCGGAGAAAACTGGTGATCTCTTTCTCTCCATGGTTGCATCTGAATTTGATCTCCTTTTGTGCTACAGTAGTTGTATTGTGTGAAATATTGTGTAGTTTTCACTTGATTCTCGGCTCGCAACTAAAGTACCTGATCCTACTGTTCTGATACTCTGTAAATACTGTGAAAATAGCTTGAGCTACCCCAGAATGGTGTTTTTAATATTTACATTCAACATATAGGTTGTTAAAGTGGGGAACTTGATTACTTATAACATCTATTTTATGCTGGTATTTGTTACTTGTGTATGCTGGCTCAATTGTCGGTAAGTGCATGTGCTAAACAAGTGTGAAAAAACTGCTCCTTTATGAGATGCATGGACCATTTTTCCTTTTCATACGCATTTTGCAAATCATGTTGTTGAAGTTGCATTCCTTGCTCAGAATCTTTTTGAACTTGAATTTGGCGGTAAATTACTTATACTCAAATATTCGACCTGCTTGATTGTGTTAAATTTAATTGGAGTTACTGAGAGGCACTTGCTACTTTGTGAAGCTTACAAGACAAAGGTTGCTCGAAATGAGAATATGGCGAAGCTTCAAGCTGGCTATTTGTTTCCGGAGGTTGGTATTTTATGGTAGTTTTGTTTTTCTTTCTTTTTAATCTTTTCGATCAGTATTATAAAAATCATATTTAATGAGGTTTAAAGCTGATAATGAACACAAGGTAATCTTTTGTTCCTTTTTCTTTCTATCTATTTGGTGGTATCAAAGTTCAAATTATCAGGCCGAGTTTACAACCAGAGAGTTTGATTCAGCAGTTTAATGGTTTCGCTATTAGGGTTTTAGTTCTGAATCTTAGCTGTAAAGTTAGCACACTGTGGCAGCATTTACCTATGTCATGTTAGATATAATTGTTGTTTCGAATAAATAAAAGCTTGTTTCTGCAACAATCGCTTCATGTCGCTCCCATTATCCTAATGTATAACAGGAGAACGTATGGTGAGGCTACTTTGCTTCATGTAGTACAGAACAGAATCAACGATCTCTGTATGGACCTCCAAGATGTTGCCTGTGAGAATTTGTTTGTAGAAATCAAATCAAATGTTTATGCCGCGGTCAACATGCTCATTCAAGAGGCCCATAAAATTTATGAATTTTTAAAATAACTCCAAACATGTAGGTAACTAACTTGCATACTGTATGAGCTCTTTGTAATACATCTCTTCTGAATTGTTGAAACAGATTGCTAGGAGGAGGTCGGCTCACTTGCTGAAGTACCCTGATGCACAAGTGCTAAGCCTCGGTATTGGTGACACTACAGAACCCATCCCGGATGTTATAACTTCTGCCATGGCTAAGGTAATGTATTTTGATAAGAAAGCTGGACAATTTTTCTTGCAATTACATGCTGTGGTTCACAAGTGCTGTATATTTTATTTTCCTTGCAACTTAATTTTGGAGTCTGTTCTTATCTTTTTAGAGCTTCTTGTTGTAAAAGACAATTTCTCTCTTTTTATTTTGAGATATTTGTGTAATTAGACTGTTCTACATGTACAGATACTCCATGTAGATGTACAGGAAATTGTTTCACACATAACTCTTAATAATAGTACTTATTTAGACCCTGCTACTGCCTTTGCTTGCTTTTCCAATCCCTTATGTGCATCATTTCTATGATTAGTGTATTGTATGAGTGCCTGTTGTGCCCCTGAACTGGCATAGCATAAGTTATTTCCACCACAAAATTGTATAGAGTTAAGAAAATTATTTGCAAGAGTTGCACAAACAATCTAGATCAATATCGTCTAGGGATCTCTGCTACAATAACCATCAACAGGCTTATGTTATTTGTTCTACAGGAGATTCTTCTGTACAGGACATAAGCTGAGTATTTATAAGCATGCAAATATAGCAATGTTCAAGCAATCTATTTCTCGATTTACATCATTGTAACTATGTTTGGTAGTGAAAGGATGGCACTAAATTGACTGTCAAGTACAGTATATCAATTAAAATGTAGTTACACTTTGGTTTACAAAGATATAGCATCTCCATCATCATAAACATCACATTGTTGTCAGAAAGGTTGCTGATTCTCTAGTCAATTTATCAATTTTCGCTTGCACCCTGTTGGAGAAAATGCCACCAGTATGGCATTTTCCATGATCTGGACCTTGCCATTTTCGTTCTGAGTGAGTTGCATGAATCGGACAGATAAAACTTGATCTATCTTCTTTTGGTGTTGATTTGATCTGATTCTTTTTAACTCCGACTTAAGTCCTGGATGTGCAAGTTATTTTTTGTCATTGAAACTGAAAAGCTTTGGAATCAGAAGAAAATAAATTTTTTTTGCTCTAGATTTTGACTTTCTCTTCATTTTTTTTTTTTTTCAATATACCAGGCCGTAGGGTACTAGAGGTTGCCTGCACTTTAGCATTTCTAGATAGAGGTCTTCTACCTCCTCAGTGAGATAGTGATGGCATAAGTTTTGGTTTTAAGATACTTAGAATTTGATTTACTCTTAGCACGTACTTTTGTGTCACATATCTCTAAGACAACTGGAGGGGATTTTTGCTGTCTTGCTTGTTTGGATTCCAAGTTTTCGTAATATTTGTCCATTTTTCTAAGTTCGATCTATAATTGGCTCCAATAATAACTCGAACTGTCAGCAATTACTGCTAAACTATGATTTTTTTTTTTTTTTTTTTTTTTTTTTTTTTGTGGTATCATTGTAGAGAGCATATGCTTTATCAATGGTTGAGGGTTATAGTGGTTACGGAGCTGAACAAGGTGACAAGGTACTTTTTTATTTACCTTCTGTCCTTTATGGTTAATTTGTGATACTGCTTTCATAGATATATATATTTTTTTTCACTTTTTCTTCATATTTTAAGCTAAAAAAATTTATGAATCCATGTAATTGTGCTCACAACTATTTAATCTTCTCGTGCAGAATCTGAGAGCTGCAATAGCCTCAACCTATTATAGAGACCTAGGTATTGAAGAAACTGACATATTTGTGTCAGATGGTGCAAAGTGTGACATTTCTCGCCTCCAGGTTTCCTTATTTCTTTCTTTCATCTCCTCCTCATTGCATTCTTATTTTCTTGTTTAAGTTTTATTGCTACGGAACCTCTGATATATGTGAAACTAAGTTTATGAAGTGCTTTATCTTGTTGACTCTACTTATTTGATACATCTCTTTAGAATATAGCTGTACTTTGGTTTTCTCGTTAGATATAGTGAATGACTCGCTTGCTTTTAATTTTGTGCAGGTTCTTTTTGGATCTAATGCCAAGATTGCAGTGCAAGATCCGTCATATCCTGTAAGCACCATTCTTCCTCATAATACTTGGCAAGAGATTTTTGCTACATTTCCATTCATGTGTTATATGGAGTTTGCAGATGAAAACCTATATTGCCTTTAGGGCTAATGTACTTGATGCCTATACATTTGTGCAAATGCTAGATAAGCTACAGTTGATATTTATGCTTTTGGTGTAAATGGGTGATAAGATTCGGTTGGTTTTTATGCTTCTGGATATTCTAAACAGTAAACAAATCTTAATCACAGGCATATGTTGATTCGAGTGTTATCATGGGGCAAACTGGCTTATACCAGAAGGATATCCAGAAGTACGGGAACATTGAATACATGAGATGCACGCCCGACAATGGCTTTTTCCCTGATTTATCAAGCATTTCACAAACGGATGTCATCTTCTTCTGTTCGCCAAACAACCCAACCGGTTCTGTTGCATCAAGAGATCAATTGACAAGGCTGGTGCAGTTTGCGAAGGACAACGGGTCCATCATAGTTTATGATTCTGCCTATGCCATGTATATCTCAGATGACAGCCCACAATCTATATTTGAAATCCCCGGAGCAAAAGAGGTGAGCTCAGTTGTGTTGCTAATTTCTTCAAATGTTTATCCTCATATTTTGGTTTTGTTTGTAGACAATTTTTTAATCACTTCATAGTTAACGTTTCATTTTTGTATAGGATTTCTTGTTCTAGCCATGCTAGAGTGTGTTACTCTAGGTTTTGATTAGTTACAAGATCCATAGAATATTATCAAATCATGCTTGGCGTATTGTATTTGATATTATTTGCTTGAGCTGATTCTGCGTCCCTTCCACAGATTCTGTATGTTCGGCCACTAGAGAAACAAATAGAGTAAATTTCTTATTTATCGAAGCGGAATTTTACCACTGTAGATTCTATTTAGGCAGCTGAATAGAACATCGTTCTCTAGTGATCGAGGAGTCTAGACACTGAAGCATATACGTCAAAACACCTCACTTTCTTTCTGTCGGATGCTGTCCATAACTGATGAGATATATGATGAATTATTCCTAGGTTGCGATTGAAACATCTTCTTTCTCCAAGTATGCCGGATTCACTGGTGTCCGTCTTGGTTGGACTGTGGTCCCTAAGGAGCTACTCTTTTCTGATGGGTTTCCTGTCGCCAAGGACTTCAATCGCATAGTCTGCACTTGCTTTAACGGTGCATCAAATATCGCTCAAGCCGGTGGCCTAGCTTGTCTTTCTCCCGAGGGTTTAAAGGTAACATTGTTAAGATACCGCAAACGCATCGAATCTCAAAAGCCATTCCTATCGCTTAGATTCTTCACTTATTTACGCAGGCGATGGGCGACGTGGTCAAATTCTACAAGGAGAACGCTGAAATCATCGTCGATACTTTCACTTCACTTGGCTTCGATGTTTACGGCGGGAGGAACGCTCCCTACGTTTGGGTGCACTTCCCGGGCCGGAGCTCATGGGACGTGTTTGCCGAGATTCTCGAGAAGGCCCACATGGTAACTACACCGGGAAGCGGGTTCGGACCGGGAGGCGAAGGCTTTGTGAGGGTTAGCGCCTTTGGCCATCGAGAGAATGTTCTCGAAGCGGCAAAGCGATTGAAACAGCTGTACAAGTGAGGGCACTGAAATCGGTCTGAGACGATATTTGCGGCATTGCTGAGATCAGTTACACTGACGTTTTGGTGCATTTTGTACTCTGATTGCAACATTGGGACATCAGAATTTGAATGCATTAATAAGAGGGTTTTTTTTTCCCCTTTAATATGGAAGAATGGTTTGATGTAATACTCTGCTTAGAAGTTATCTCTGCTATTTATTGTTGCCTCACTCTTCATCTGTAGGGCATTTTGAAATGGACTTCTCAACAACTTTTTTCAATTGTTGTACTCTTAGGCTTCGTTTCCTATCATGCTTATCTTTTTTTTTAATTTCTTTTAAATAAAATTTTATTTATAAAAATGTGTAGGGGTTGATAGTGGATTGCTTGTAATTTTTTTTTTTTTTTTTCATCCTAGTTGTTTATTTGACAGCAAAAAATAAAAAACTTATTAGTACTAAGTATATTTTTGCTTTCGATTTTTTTTTTCTTCAAATAAGTTGTTATTTATTACTTAGTCGGATGCATTCTAAGTTTACTAAATATAACAACAAAAAATTTTATTTTTTGTGAACACTGTTTTACTAGATGAAACTAGGGAATTCATTAACTAATGATGACTAATAACTTAAGTAATGAATCTCTAGCTAGCTAATTCCTTTTAGAAAAATAACTTAAATTCAAAATGATTAAATATATAGTTTAAAATAAACAGTTACCTCAATCGAAAAAAAAAAGAAAAAGAAAACCAGTTGAACCAGATAATTCCAATTCCAGGGAGTCTCTCTTATGTTATTATTTTGTTAATTTTCGATTACATATTTACATGTATATATATAACCTTTTACATATTTGTGAACCTATTTGTTGATTTGTCTCAGCCTCTCAATCACAACATCTTGTAATAAAAATATACATTAGCCAAAAATGCAACAATATTGAGCCAAAAACAAATAAGAGAAAAAAATATAATTAAAAACTGCGTAACTCAGAAGTAATAGTCATGCGTGCGACGAGAGCGAGCTTGCCATCGGTGGCCGCCGCGGGTCTCGCTCAAGAAAACCCTTCAACACCACCATTTTCTTGTACTCCTCGGAGTCGACGTCTGCGATCGCCGCTTTGCTATTCGTTTCGCTTGTCATAGTACTACTACTACTACCGGTCGCCGACTCCGGCAACCTAAACCGCGGCAGCACGTAGAACCACGCAGCCATGCAGAACACCGCGCATAGCCGGCCGCACAGCAGCATCACCGCGAGCACCACCGCGAGCACGGGGAGGCCCGCGGAGGCGTCGAGCTCTCCGCAAAACCCTAACTTCTCATACAGCCGATATAGACGTCGTCCGCCGTGCTCCGGTGAGGTGCGATGGCTCGTCGTCAGCATCCGGGCATGGACCGGGTCCACCATGCTGTACAGCAGCGAGGGCTCACTGTTTCCGGCGGTGCACCTGGATGCCACGTGGTGGACCGGGCGCATTGTTCGGTCCACGGTGGCGTGGACCGGGTCTTTTGGATCCTGTTGTTGTTGGCGCTGGTGTTGGTTCTTCTATTACAAACAATGAAGATTTAGTCAAATTTAGGACTAGTCAAAGGCTTTGTCTCTTTTTTTTTTTTCTTTTATTTTTTACTAAAAATATTTTTATGTGATGCAATTATGAATAAAACAAGATTATGAGACACACACTAAGATCCACAAATCTCATACACCTGTGAGAAATCGTTGCGTACACCTAGTGCGTCTAAAGAGCTAGAGACGCAGATTTAAGTTAAATAAAAAAATTAAATAAAATTATGAGCGAACTTTTAGTGTCTTCAACTCTAAATAATATGAAAAAAAATGTTCTTTTCTAAATGCTTAATCTATAACAGTATCTTTAATATTTATATTCAAAATCTCATCCCCATTGTAACGCAACAAATTTTACAATCAAGTGACAGATTTATTAAATTTAATTATTGTTCACAGATTTCTCTAAACCAAATTAAATAAATGTTTAACGAATCCAAGTAATATTGGCTAGAAGATTAGTATTATTTTTCTTTTCAAATAGAAAAAGAGACGTTACTCAGCACAATAACCAGATTGAAATGTATAAAATAAAATGGATGGATAGAAGAGTGCAGTACGTGCATGAATGCGTCTGCGTCTGCGTCTGCGGGGCAACAATTTCTCGACCCCGCTTGCTTTTCAACGTCTTTCTCAAAATCCTTTAGAGAATTTTTCTTTCACCCCCCATTTTCCTTTTTTTTTCTTGTTAAAAAAAAAAAAAACGAAGGGCTTATCGTTTTCAAATTTTCCATAAATAGAAGGGAAATGAACTCTAACATCTTTCACACGTGAGCAAACATGCTTTTTCTCTCTCTCTCTCTCTCTCTCTCTCTCTCTCTCTCTCACACACACACACACACACACAAAACTTGAGAAGCTTCTTATTCAATTTTATTGATTTTTTGAAAAGATTTTATATTGAAATAGGCATTTAAGGCACGAATTCGGGATGAATTGTACACCTCACTAAACTGTCTCAGTGAGAACTGATTGAGGAGACTTTTAATAAATTTCCGCTCAGCATAGCCAATCAAATCACGAGATTCTAAATACAAATTTTATCAGATTTTTTTTTGCTTTGTTAAATATTTTTTTATATAATTTAAGCCATGATTCTGAACTTATTTAAAAGTACAAATATAGATATATACACAGAACGATTAAATATAAAAAATAAAATATTTAGACTAAAAGTTTTAATTATTTCTTACAAACAAAACCAATGCTTTAATTTCAAACGAATTTATCCGATATCATTTTACTTGTAAATTATAGTATTATATTTAAATAAGAATATGCTTCCAATTAATTGATTCGAGATTGTAATCTAAGGATGGATGGATTAATTATAATTTACTACCATAAAGCATAATTCGTAATTTAATTAACACAACCTATAATTATTTTCTAAAACTACTAGCTAAATCTAATATATAACAATAAATCAGAGAAAATCAAAATGCAATTAAAAAGCATAAAATTAATCAAATAAAAATTAGTTAAAGGCGATCACCACGAACACCAATAGAAATTTAATCGGTGGAAAAGAAAAATTAATAAATTTTGCACTCGTAGCATGAAATTATATGAAATAATTATTTTCCATAAAAGTTTAAGCTACTAAAGAATAATTTTTTTCATATTTATATTCAACTCGCACCTTACGAGACCTTTCGAAGAATCTCCTCCACCGTGCGGTTCCCCTGCCGCGCGTTGCAGCCACCGCCGCCGCGTTTTCCGCTGGCACGGTGCGCTTTGTCCGCCGCAGCCTCGACCGCCACCACGGCGACGATCCCCACCGCGAAACCGAGCTCGAGCTCGACGGTTTCGAGGTAACCTTATCCGACGAATCACAAAAACATGAGATAAAACTCCAGGCCGAAGAATGCAATCCCGAACCGTAACCGCGTTTCGATACAGTATGCATATGAGAGAAGAGAATAGAGTTTTTTTTTTTCTTTTTCTCCTTTTTTTTTTTTTTTTTTGTTCTTGTTTTAACACAAGGATTTGCTCCTCTTAATAAAGGAGGAAAAAGAATGAGAGAGAATTAATATGGGGGTTAAATTAGTTGTTATTATGGTGAGATAATATAACTAAAGAACAATTAATTAAGTAGTTGGTGGAGGGAACTCATGACTTGTTGTAACTAAAAAGAGAAGAGTGAGAATAAATTAAATAGTAATTAATTAAAAAAATTGAGGGGTTTAAGATTATTATTTGCTCACTTTGAAAATAATTATTTAATAATTTTTAGCATGTAATAAGAGTGGGACGCGAGTTCGATGATGTGAGATAAACTAAATTACATAATTTAAAATTAAAATAAAATGTTTAGCTATATCTAATATCTTACCTTTGAAAGATCCTCTTTGCAAATAACTGTTTAGAGTAATTTTTTTTTTATAAACCAAATTATTATTTTTTAAATATAAAAATTTTAAAATATTTGCATGTAACAATCAGGTTACATGTATAAAAACCTTTTATTTTGCATCTGAGTACCTCAATACTTGTATTTAAATAAGTTAAAGGTCGATTTGGCTATTTAATGGTATATTTTTTAAAGAACATAATGCCAATATATTTCACTAATTTTTTGGTAGCTTTTGGATAATTGGATTGATCCAATTAGTGTAACATTTGTATAATATTCTTTATACTATATTATACTAATATATTTGATTTTTATTCTCCACTAATTTTTTTTTTTAAAAAAATTGTAACGCGAGATTCTCATCACTCCATCCAACTGTTTTATGCCCATCAACTCCCACATTAATTCCATGCTCTCCACATTTTAATTAAGAAAAAAAATACACCAAATTGTCACGTGAATTCCACGTGAATTTGACTCCCCGTTTACACGGCATCGAACTGAATATTTCTACAAGATATTAATTCCCCACAATTAAAACATGTCATATTTAATTTGATCACCATAAACAAATTACATGTTGGAGTATAAAACTATAATAAAAAAAAAAAGTTACATCTAAGCTCAGTTTGGAGTTACGCTGATTAAGTGCGATGTAAAAGTATTCTATTAATTTTTTCTGCAAAAGATATCACGTTGTAGTTATAAAGTGATTCCATTATAACATAGGAAAAACAAAAAAGCTTGTATATATGTATATATATTATTCCACATACCAACTCTTTTAAATGTGTAATATATAATAAACAATTAATATGTGATCATGTATGAGTGAGAAAATCTAATCTATATATACAACAACTAACCCGTGACTTAATTACTCCATTTGACGTGCAACATTCAACAAATTCAATTTAAATTATAACTATCTATACAGATAAAGTTGACCGCATAAATAATTAAATTTGAATCTAATTAATTAATTAATTCAATGGTGTAGCGTTGACAACTTCCTTCTTAATTAGTTACTTTAATTATTTTGCTAAAAATTTAATAATAAGATGCTATAAGATACATATATATATATAATGACAAATATATATATATATATATATATATAAATATAAAATATGTACGTTGTATATATAATATTCTAGAAGATTATCCTCTCAACGTACGCATGCATGTTTACGTGCCAATGCAATCCACCGTTCAATTAGCTTCACTAAATCACTACCGTCCATTTACATGCAATATATGGAGGACACCTTTGTTGTAATACGTAGTAATTAATTACTTCTAATTAATTTGTGGATATATGTACCTGTGCATCATTTGGTCATGTTGTTCGATTCTCTATATTTTAATTAAGCAATGTTGTACGTGAAACTGTAGATTAAATAAATTTGAAAATTTTGTTTAATTTATTGAAGTGGAGTTTAAATAGGCAAAAATGTATAGAACTTATCTGAATTATGGATCATTTTGATGCCGATATCCAACTTTTTGAAAATTTTAATTTACTATCCAGTTTTCCAGTTTGTTTTATTTGAGTCAGTCAATTGTACTGTAAAATATTGTTGATCGAGTCAAATCAAACAAATTGAAAAATTAGATAATAAAATCAAAATTTTAAAAGGTTGAGTAGGTAGCCGGTTCAAAATGCCCTATAACTTAGATCGGCATAGTTTATTAACTATTAATTGACAGCGAATAGTTAAGTATTAAAGTGATCAATTTGGTCGTAATGCAATAGATTAGTGCGGATGTATTTTTAGTGTATTGCTACAGATACTCCAAAATGTTTTTTTTTTAGCTATTTAGAGTCCGGCTACTATACTCTTATGAGTACGATCGCCTCGTACTTATAATTGTTTTTGATGATAGAGCTTCTGAATCGACGATCATACCGTTAAACATTATCTAGAGCATTTATAAACGTTTAGAAACAAATTTTATAATTTTTTCATCATTTACTTACGATCTAAGGGTCACAAAATTGACAATTTTTAATAGCCGTATGGAATATTTGCTAGTTTAATGTATAAAGAATCAAAACAATTGAATTTGATAGAAATTCTATTCACTACATAGATAAAGATTAATAACTCAATCTTAAATTGAAATGATTCAATCATCTATTTTTAAGACGTCGTTCGATTTTGATCATTCATTTTATACCCGCTTGATGATTTTTCTATAATTTCGAAAATTACGAAATTTATTTTCTAAAATTTCAAAATACTCTAGTCATTTTTAATGGTGTGGATCGTCGATTTGAAAGCCCAATATCGAAATAACTATATAATACGAAGGGCTCTATACTTCTAGAGTATAGTAGCCTACTTAACTATTTATATGTATAATTATATATTATTTATATATATTATTTATATATAATATAATTATTATATAATATATAGAGTGCATTGGTATGCTTATGGAATAAGCACGGACGCGCTCCGTACTTTCTATTGTTTTGTAGTCGGACTTTCAAATCGACGACCGGACTTCGTAGATTGATCTAGAGTATTTGAAGTATCTAGAAAATAAATTTTGCGATTTTTCGATATCATTTGCCTAGTGATCGAAGTGGCTCAAAATCAACGGCTGAAAATAAAAATCTTACAAAATATGATGATATGACATTAAAATTTTAGATCAAAATTATTGATCTTGTTTTATATGGTATAAAGAATTTTCTATCAAAATTTCATGCGATTTGGATATTTCTACACCGTTAAACTTGCAACCGGCTCACCACGGCCGTTAAAATTATTGATTTTGAGCCCCTTCGATCATTAGGCACACGATATCGAAAAATCACAAAATTTATTTTTTAGATACTTCAAATACTCTAGATCAACTCTAACGGAGCCGATCGTCGATTCGAAAGTCCGAACATCGAAAACAAAGTGGAAGCACGGAGGGCTCCGTGCTTCCATAAGCATACCAGCCTACTCTCTCTCTATATATATATATATATATATATATATATAATAGAGAGTTTTGATTGATTTATACATGTGATTAAAATATGAGACTCTAATTGGAACCATTCACCTATTTTTGGTCAAAACATACAAAATCTTAAATGTTTTTTTTATTTTAAAAGAGAGAAAAATAAGGTGCACTTGTGCAAAGTCAATTTTGGTACTGTATTTGTGAATTAATACATGATGTCGTATTCTTTTATTAGAATTTATGATTTAAGCAACTTTGATCAACATAGCCTTAATTAATTGACATTGAATCTCAATTTGTTGGGGCATTTTTGAGTTCCTTTAGACCCCTCGAATATTAATCATTATCAATTGTCACCTAAAGTTGAAAATTGCAACCTTACAAATTTTCACATTTCTTCAAGAAATGTTAGCAGGTGTACATTTTTTTTTTTTTTATACCTTTGGCATTTATTTTTTTTTATCAACACAAACCTGCAGATTATTTTTTCTTTTTTTTTTTTCGTGCAAAGAATTATCTTTTTTTACTCTTATTGTACTAGAAGTTTTATAAAACTTGCTGCTGTTTTTTTTTTTTTTTTGAGAGATCGGTAGCACGCTACCCGCTTCGTTTATTTCATTTAGAAATAAACTTAGCTAGAAATGTGAATCAACTAGGATTCGAACTTGGGTCTCGGGTACCAACCACCAAGCCCTTTGCCATATGCTCTAGGGACGGTCGGTAAAAACTTGCTGCTGTTAAAAGCAATTTTATAGGACCAAATAGACTTTTGGTTGAGTAGGAATTTTCATAAAGTTGTTATTTGAATAGAATTGTCACTAGAACAGAATTATGTTAATTATAAGAACATATTTTTAAAATATTTTTGTGTAAGTGTTTCATTTATGTCAATTTTTTTTTAAAAAAAATCCACTAAGGTCTAAATATGAAGCTCAATTCAATCAAAATCAAAAAGTTTCTCTACTCAATCAACTCCATTCAGTCTACTCGGCCCAATTACAAATAGAAAAGCAAAAAAAAAGAAAGAAAAATTGATTACCATCTCTCCTTCTCCTCCTCCGCCGCCGCAGTCGACGAGATAGGGTTTTGACGGCTGGAGTTCGACCGCGAGAATCTCGTAGGAACCGTAGAGGGCTACGATCGTCACGTGTCTCTTCGCCATAGGTCGCTGGAGGAGTGGGTGTCAAATATCAAGACGGATCCACAGATAGCGATTCCACAGATAGCAACACTTTAAAAAAGTGTCGATAATTTAATCAGCAATACTTTTTTTGAGCTGTATCGACATTTATAAATGATGCTATACATTGTTTTTGTTGTAGTGTGTTATATATTAACAAGCGTCAACTTAGTTCTATTTAAAGTTATTTTAGATCGATCTCGCGGGACATGTGTGTTTTATGGCGTAGATTATGAAACAATATTTCTTAACTTCAGAAAAACATAAGCTAACCATTTAGAAAACATTAAAAAATAATTTTTATAGAGATGAGAAGCTAAAATAAAATAAGCTTTCGAAGTAAACAGGGCCCAACAGGGTTTGGGCTTCGATAACAAAATACTACAACGGCCCATATTTGAGCTCATAATGGGCCCAACACGGTCCATCTCTCTCTCTCTCTCTCTCTCTCTCTCTCTCTCTCTCTCTCTCTCTCTCTCTCTCTCTCTCTCTCTCTCTCTCTCTTTATTTATTTATTTTTTCCTTGCATTCATTAATTTATACATTGGAGAAGAGTTATTTCTATGATTGTTAAGGAACAAAGCATTAGAATGTTGGATATTTATGAGGAAAAGTGAAAAGAAATTTAGAAAAAGCAACAGCTTAATTGATGTAATTTTTAATCTCGCATTAATTTAATTTCCTATTACTTTTTTTGCCTCGCATTAAAGCAGCATGATAAAGTGAAAATAAAACTCAACCTCATTCAAACACTTAAAAATGTAGGGAAGTGAATCATGGACATGTACATATATGCACATATCTCAACTCACTTTATTTCGCTTTGTTCCTATTATATATACTATTTCAACTTCATTATACATTACACCAAGTCATATATGAATAACCAAACAAAAAACAAAACCAGGAGAAACAGTGCAGAGTTTAAAGAATCCACATATAACTGCTGCATCAACCTTTTCACATACCATCTCCAAATGCAGCTCCCATATACCTTAGAATAGTTCAAGTATAAACTATGACCCTGATCAACATTAACCCTTTTCGCGCCCCTTCTATGTTTCGAGAAGCGTTGCGTCGTCTCTTTTGTGGAGGTTCACCTTGAGCCCGTATTTCATGTACATGGTCAAGGCGATCTTCGGGGCGATCGGGTGGTTCTCGACCACCTTGACATGGTACCGATAGAGAATGGAGGCCGCAGCGAATTTCATCTGATAGTAGGCAAAATCCTTTCCCAGGCACAGACGTGGGCCGCCGTTGAATGCGGTGAACTTGTAAGCGGACTCGCTCATGAAGCGACCGTCCTTGAGCCACCGCTCGGGCTTGTAGTCGCGACAGTCGCTCCCCCAAATGCTCTCCATTCGCCCCATCGAGTACATCGCGTAAATGACCTTTGTTCCTTTCTTCAGCACTGTGCCATCAGGGAATACCTCATCCTCCACAACCTGTTTGAAACACATGCAAATGTACATATATTGTGATTATGTGAAAATTTTGTTACAAAAAAAAAAGAAGAAGAAACTTTGAATAGCCACTTAATTCAAACATAAGGAGTTAGTATATAGTGTTCATTAGTTGTGATTTGGTGAGTAAGATATCTAATTTGTTTACATGTAAGGCAAAGTTGAGGTCAACCTAATTAAGATCAAATATTTATTTGGCTTTAATTAATGTGATTAGTAGGTGAATCATGCTAAAGAGTAGCTTATAAGCAGGTGAATCCAGGTGACCTACCTATATGGCTACTAGATTTTATCACACCATCTTTTAACCTACAGGGCCCACTAGAGTGAATGGACCATGCACCAACTACAAAAATTGTTGAGGAGGTAAACTAATACAATTGGAGCAAAGCATGTAACCCTAATTAAACATACATATCTTGCTATATAAATATTGGAATGGGATCCAAAGTCTTTGGCTATGAGAATGAGAAAAGTGAAATATCGTGTGAATTGTAACACAAGAAACTACTTATGTGAATGACAAGATCAAGTTTGGTCAATATCTTGTGATATGGCCATAAGAAAAGTTTTAGGACCTTACTGGGGACCAAAGAGCAAAAAAAATCCTATGTATATCTTTGAAAAGGAAAGGGAGTACAAAAGAAATTGACATGTTCTGTTATTTAGCAGAACAGTTGTTGGATATATATCAATCAAGGTGAAAATATGTGGACACACCCTCAAGCTGGGTTACTTTAAAATAAGCCCTGAACTTAATTTAACTCCCTTTTGGACACTTTACCTATCTACATATGAAGGAACTAAAAAAGAAAAGTAGGAAATTAAATGCAAACTATAAATGCAAACTATAAATGAACTCCTTAATTAAACCACTCACTTATTAGGTTCATTAGCCAAACACAAAGACACAGATTGGTTCCCAATTATAGCATTAAAAAGAGGAAAAATAAGTTCCCAATGAACTCACATGATTAGTGTTGTCATACATAGATAAGTGAGAAATGCTAGATAATGGTATCATTAAGGACAAGTTAGTTCCAACTACCATCAATGCAAATTTACTCCCAAACTCGAAATCCTCATGCCCTTTTGAATAATAGTGTTACTGGTCTCTAATAATTAATTAATCAAGTATATATATATATATTAATTTTATCTATACTACCTAATAAATAGCTAAAAGGTAGACATAAAACCTATATTTTGCATGCACATATTAAATGTTTCCACACGCATATATACAAGCTCCTAAAACATGAATCGCTCACTTGTAATTTTTTTAAAACATGAAATAATACACGTATTATGTACACTTCAGAACATATATAGTAGGTATAATAATATTTACTTATATACGTAGTATGTCATGTTTTTGGGCCTAGGGCTTCCACCAGCGTATTGTTTTTTTTTTTTTTTTTTTTTTTTTTTTTTTTTTTTTGCGAGAGATAGTAGTACGCTATCCGCTTCGTTTATTTCATTTAGAAATAAACTTATGGTGGAAATTGAATCAACTAGATTAGGGGGTTTAGCGGTGGAATAAGGATTTGATTCCATCCATTTTCTTTGAATAAAAAAAAAATGTGGAACACTAATTTCCACTTTAATAGGCTATTCTAGAATAGCTTGTTAAGAGGTGGGAATACTTTCCACCCACGGTGGAACACCAAACAAGCTGGATAACCAGCTTGTTCCACGGTGAAGAGAGAGAGAAGAGGAGAGAGAGAGAGAATCTTTTAATTTATTATAAAATTTAAATTTTGTAAGTTAAAAAATTAATTTTGTATTTGATATTTTTGTATTTTTAAATTAAAATTTCATCTTAAATTTAAAGTTTAAAATTTAAAATTTTATTTTTTTAAATTTGTAAATTTGAGATTTTAAAATTTTCAAATTTTAAAGTTTATAGTTTAAATTCTAAAATATAAATATAAAATATAAAAATTTAAATTCTAATGTAAAGAAAGGGATAATATTATTATTTTTATTTATGAGTACCCAATTTAATTCTTATTTCATCTTACCTAATTAAATGCTATTTTTTTTATTCGCAGGAATAACTCAATTTTTCATTCAAACGCAAAATTGATTTAATCCTCGCTTATATCTCAATTTATATATATCCCTGAAATAGTCATTTTTTGTTTATCTCCGAACCAAACGATATCTAAGCTTTTAATGGTTAAAAAGTTGATAGTAAACACTATTTCTATACTATCAATAGTATGCAGGCGTATGTATACCTCCTTGTGATCCACCGGAACCGACGGGTACAGCCGGAGAGCCTCCGACAGCGCGGCCTGCAGATACTCCATCCTCTTCACCTCCTCGGGCCGAAACACCAACTCCCCCTCCTCTCCCCCTTCATCTGCGTCCGCCGCGGCAGCGGTCGGCGACCGCTCCTTCACGATCTTCCTCAGCTCGGCCACGATGCTCGCCTCGACCTCCGGGTACTTGTTCAGCAGCCAGAAGAACCACGCCAGCGCCACCGATGAGGTGTCGCGGCCGGCCAGTATGAAGTTGACGCAGATGTCGCGCAGGAACTTGTCGGAGAACTCGCGCCCGTCCTCGTCGCGCTGCCTCATGAACGTCGTGAGCAGGTCCGACCTCGCGCCGCCCCGTGACGCGTCAAGCTGCAGCTCCTTCTTGCGCGTGCGGATCACCTCGTACGCGAACTCGTCGACGCGCTTCAGTGACCGGGCGAGGCGCCGCTCGTTGCCGAGGTTGGCGAGGCGGAACGCCTTCCAGATGGCGGTCGGGGTGAGGAAGCGGATGATGGTGGCCTCCGTCGCGTCCTCGAACGCACGAGCGAAGGGGATGTCCGGTAGCCCCAGCTGCAGGCAGCCCGGGTCGATGCCGAACGCGATCATGCACACGTTGTCGAAGGTCAGCCGGAGCAGCACGTTCTGCAGGTCCACGGCCGTCCTGCTCTCGTGCGCCTCGTCGAGCACCGGCAGGAGCCTCTTGTGGACCAGCTCGTAGAGGGTGCTCACCGTCATCGAGCGGAACTCCGCCGAGTGGAACTCCAGGCTCGCAGCCTTTCGTTGGCGGCGCCACGTCTCGTCGTCCGCACCGAAGATTCCGTCGCCTACGGTTTCAGCATGAAAGTATAAAAAATACCGTTCTTTCATAACTTAAAATCGAAAGCTGTTTTATTTATCGACACTATTGACGAGAGAGTGGGCCGAGTATTGTAGAACTGAATGACCTTGCTGTCTCACTCTATATAGCTAGATTTATTTGTTAAATAACTGAAGTGTGTAGTGCGGTATTTTTTTCTCAAAAAAAAGAAAGAAAGAAAGAAAGCTGTTTTATGTTCTCTAACAGTTTAAGTTTGAGCACCTAGGAGGTCGCGCACGGTGTTGCGGAAGTAGGGGCCCTTAGGGAAGCTGGAGAATTTGGTCTTGAGGAGGTGCTCCAAGTTGCGGGGGTCGGCGGTGACGACACACTGGAGGTTGGTGAACCACGGCCCGCGGAAGGTGAATGTGCCGCCCTGCTCGTCGAGCACGCGGGTCACCCACTCGTACATGTCGTCACGGAGGGCGAGGAGAAGCGACGGGAGCATGCCGACCACCGGCCACACCGCCAGGCCGTGGCTCTTGCGCTGGCGCAGCGAGTGAATTGTTACGAAGATCGCGAGGGCGAGAAGGATCTCGACTGTCTGAATCTCCGGCAGGAGCCGGAGTAAGCTGTAGCTGGCCATGCTAGAGGCTGCAGCGGCGGTCGTCGCGCCTTCGCCATCGGAGAGGGCGGTTTGGTTCGCTGAGTCCATGGTGTCAGTGAAGTAGTGAAGAGGAGAGGACAAGTACTGCATGAGAGTTGGATGTGAGGGTTTGTTAGGGGGGNACTTCTAGTTATAGGGGTGTAAAGTGATGGGAGAATTTTCTAGTGGGGCCGTTTTTATTTGGTGAGCTGAAATTATTTTGGTGTTAAAGAACTCTATGGAAAAACCCTAGAATTGGACCAAACAATATACTTTAAAAAAGTTGAGTGTAGTTTAGGGTTTTTGGGGCACTTTGACTAGTGGGTCCCTTGGGAAGGGGAGGGGGAGGTGAGGAGGATGAGGGGTGGGTGGCGTTAGAAGAGTGAGGATGAAAAGGATGGACCAAAATTGGTGTGGCTAATGGGGTGTTGGCCAAACACATCTGCCTCAAGCTTGTCTCCTTCCCCACCCCCTCCTCTTACTTGATTGTGTTCTCATGAATAATGGAGTTTCACCACTTAGGGTTTATGTGGGTGGGGAGTGCAATTAATGGAGGTTTATGATAGATTTAAATGGAATAGATTAGTGTTTGTTTAAGGGTGAGAGTGTTCCTCAAGTAACCAATTCCACTAACAAAAGTAATTAGCTAATGGTTTCATCTACAAGCCATGTGCCCATAATCTTACATGATCAGATCTAGTTAATTAGGATATTCTGATTGTTATATATGAGTTTGAAAAAGAAACAATTTTCATTTTGCTATAGACATGCATCTTTTTGAGAAAACCATCAATTAGGCATAGTATCAATGGTAGTGGTTGTAAGAATTACCATAAATTTGGCTAATTAATGGGCCAAGCCCAAGCCAGATCCCCCGGCACTATGGCCCATTTAGTGCTAGGCCCATTTAAGCCCATTGGCGCATACAGGGTATCACGCATGGTAAGAGAGTTCGATGGAAAAATATCCGATTTGTCGTGTAGAGTGTTCACACAATTTGATTATTATATGATATATATCTATGGTGCAACTAGAACATTGAAAAGCACATTGTTCGATATATATACTTTCGCTCCGACTTTTTCTAGTCAATATATAGCTACTCAGAACTTAATACGAAGTGGACACTCAAAAATCACCATTAATTTATCTTCCAATCCCAACTAAATACAATGCATATTAGTTTGCTGAACTATACATTGAGATCCACATACATAACGCTCTTATAAGATGTATATAATTAGTGGAACTTGTATGTTATATAATGTGTTTTCCTTCTTTTCTTTTTCATTTTTTGTGTAACAAGTACAAGATTAATTACCACTGTTATATATGTTTATTACTATTGTATTAATTTTCATTAGAATATTGTGGTACCATGAAATTGGCATATATATGCTGATATGCATATTGGCCCTTTGCGTGGGCATTTAATTATTTATATTAAAATAACATGTATATGACAAGCCCATAGATGTGACTCAGAAGAGAGTAACTGATTCCATAACCAAATTCTTTTAATTTGACCCGTTCCTTGCATGCCCAATTGATTTGTGATTAAAGTCCTTAAATACTTAGGTTACTTGTGGGTAAATTCATCTTGTGGAAGTGATCTAGAGGCTTCACTTTCCACATTACTAACTTATGTAATGTTTGGGTAATGTAATTAGTCAACAAATTAATCAATTCAACATGGAACTAGTCTTAGATATCAGCTAAGAGTTTTCTTTTTCTTGGCTTTTTTCTTTTTAATTTTTTTCCCTTGTGGTTGGGCTATCACTGTCACATATTACTTGTTAGTTTTAGTAGTAGTGCTGGAGCTTGTAAAGCAACATACGGTTACGTATAGCATAAGCATATATATACATGATGTTTATGAGAAAAGAAAAGCCAAATTAAGATGTAATTAATGTACATAATCAACCTAGAATGTGTTTGACCTCTCTATTTGACTAATAACATTTTGCAAAACTGTTTAATGAAAGTGATGGGTATAGTTTTTATCTTCTTGTGTTTCCCGCAATTTGCCTCCAATGAGAGAAAAGCCTTTCACATCTTTGTAGTTGGGTGGTGGTGGTGCTAACTAACACAAGAGTTAGCTCATAACTCCCTCTCTAAACCACACCAAACAATTTACACTAATTGGATTTATCTTCAAGTACCTTTCTTCATTAATTAGCCAAGCAGATAAAGTGGAATAATCTCCTAGAAAACGATAAACCGTTGTATTCGAACAGCTGAGCAGCTACGCAATTCGAGAATCTTGATTGGCCAATGTGGTTAATTTATTGCCGATCGTAGAAGTCATAGCTAGCATGCGATCGATGAATATCCCCTCGAGAGTGTAAAGTAACTAAAGGGATCGAGTCCTAATCATTTTCGAACATCGGTTTCTTATTTTCTATTCGAATCAACTTAATATTAATGATGAAAAGAACCACTTGACAATATATTTGTAGATATCAACCAGTTCAAAGATGCTTGAAAGACTTGGTTAACCCACCTCTATATATAACAAGATACTTAATTTATAAGTAGCTCATTGTTTTAAGGAACCACTCTTGTATCTCTTTTCTGTTGGACAAGCCATCTTCTTTAACATCTTTGTGTTCTCCACAAAGTGAAATATGTATTAATTTTTCCTCATTGTGTTCAGTGCCTTTTTTGTTTTCCCTACTCAAAATTATGCCTGGAACAAAAGCAATTTGGCTCTTGGTTTTGAACTGAATTTCAAATTCCAGCTGTTGCAAACATGACCAGTAATCACTGAAGAAACTTGAAATCAACACGACGCGACCACTTGTAACCTCGAGACGACATGATTGTAATATGATTGTCGAACACGACTAACCTGATCAAACCTGCTGAAAGCAACATGACACGACCACTTATAACCTCGAAATGACACGACATAACACGATTGTTGAACACGACTAACCTGATTAAACTTGAAATCAACACAACACGACCACCTGTAACCTCGAAATTACACGACATAACATGATTGTTGAACTCGACTTACCTGATTGTTGAATACGATCGAATGCGACCGGCTACAAGAAAGTGTTACCCCTTTTCATGTTCCTACCTCATGCCGATTCCAATCCAAATTGAATTAGTAAAACCCTATTCATTTTGGCCCAGGCCCAGGCTTAGCTCCGTAGGTTCCAGTTTGGGCTAAAGCGGGCTTAAACCGGTCATAACAGTCCCAAGTCTAGCCTGGCCCGACCTAGCCCATTTACATCCTAATTAATATAACGGGGTTAAGTAAAAGACAAATGAAAATATGAGTGAAGCTACTATGCTTCTGGAAGCACGGAGCCTTCGATGTTGCAACTTTCGAATCATCGATCGGTTCCGTTAAACTTGATCTAGAGTATTTGAAGTATCTAGAAAATAAATTTTATGATTTTACGATATCATTTGCCTAGTGAACGAAGGGGCTCAAAATCAACGGCTGAAAATAAAAATCTTACAAAATATAATAATATGATATTAAAATTTTAAATCAAAGATATTGATCTTATTTTATATAGTATAAAGAATTTTCTATCAAAATTTTACGTGATTTGGATATTTCTACACCGTTAAACTTGCAAACGGCTCACTACGGCCATTGAAATTTGTTGATTTTGAGACCATTCGATCACTAGGCAAATGATATCGAAAAATAATAAAATTTATTTTCTAGGTACTCCAAATACTCTAGATCAAGTTTAACGGAGCCGATCGACGATTCGAAAGTCGCAACATCGAAAACGAGCTGGAAACACGGAAGGCTCCGTGCTTTCGATAGCATAGTAGCCTCACTCATGAAAAGATAATGTAAAGTAAAAGAGAGAGAAAAAAAAAAGAGATGAGCAAACAAACTAGTCCTTGAGCTTGTTACATTTTTTCATTTTCATTTTTTTGCTTATATGCTAGTTGAAAAATATGTATTTTTTAACCTTTGAGAAAGTTATGATTTATGTCTATGCATGCATGTTGGCCCATAAAAATAATCATATTTGAAAATTTATATTTGTAACTTTACAGCTTTTTTCTTATATGCCCTCCGCTTCTGACACCATTTTCAGTATAAATAAGTGCAAATACAAATTATTTTTAAGGTGTAAAATAATACGAATATTCGTATTTTTCGAATTAACTCATCAAGGGCGCCATAGATGCATTAGATGCAAACTGAAACTTTTTGTTTGCAAATGATTAAGTGTATTTCGAGAGGCATGCGTATATGAAAGTGTAAAAAATTCCTTGTGTGTTTGCAGAAACCAATCACAATACAATTACAATGCGCAATTAAACAATTAATCGAGTTTATCTTTCAATCTCATTACAGATTAATAAACTCACACCACAATCTCCAAGTACGTACTCGCATGAGCACACACTAGCTCGTCGACAATGCCATGCAATGCATGCGTGCACGCATGCATGCACGTACGTAGCTTGTGTAGTTTTCATGGTTTACTAGTATTGTATGATCATGTGGAGCGCGACGCGGGGAGAGATCGCCCCGCAAGGAAGTGGGAGAGGAGGGAGAGGGCCGGGGCCGGGGCGAAGACTGGGACCTGGTGGCCCGCGCCGCGCACGGTGGCGAACGCAAGGCCCTCTTCGTACTCCACCACCCAACCCCCGACCTGCTCCTTGTAGTACCATGCCCTCCACCCTCCCCATTCATCTCCTTTCCCCTTTCCCTTCTTCTTGGCATGGAGCTTCATCTTGTTGATGCTGTACCTCGTCGACGTCACCGGAACCCTACCATCGGTGTCCCCGCTTCAAACACCAAATCAATGAGTTCAAAATAAAAAAAAAATGACAAAAAAAGACAAATTCACCTGTGGGGTTAATCAGCTATATATATATATATATATATATATAGTCGGTCATTATGTNATATATATATATATATATATATATATATATATATATAATTCCAGTTAAGATACTATTAATAGTACATACTATCTATTTTTTGACACTTAGATCATTATTATTACACCAACCACCCACTTAACCCTAGTCATTTAAGGGTCACAAAGTGAATAGTACTGCATATTAATAGCATTCCAGTACAACTTTATATATATATGATCATGTTAAGTTGGTATCGCTGATCATGATATGGTTTAGTACCTGTAAACCCAAATGCGGAGTCCGGCATTTATGAGCTTCTTGAGTATGGGCAGGACAGTGGAAGGCGAATCGTTCCATTTTCGTATTACTTCGCTGCACCACAAAGAAAGAACAAATTTCTTCTTATTAACCTCAAAAAGAACATATATATACGTACATATATGTGTACATATACATATACATTTTTTTTCTTTTTTCTTTTTTTCTCAGAGTAATATATTTGCATTAGGGGTGATGATTCTGATTGGCATTGTGTTCTTGGTCGAACTAGAACATAAAATCTTTAATCAGATAACAAATAGATTTCTTCAGAAATTTTGAATCATTTTATCCATTCGTGTTTGGTCCTAATCTACATCTATATATTGATTGGAGAGCACATATATTATAAGGTGCGTTAGTAATTAAGTAAGAAGAAGAAGAGTTGGATCTTATTAAAAAGAAACTTACTTGATAATATTTAATTATCACAACGGAACAAACTATTACAACAAAATATAATTTATAATAATCTAATTTTTGATGCTATTAAGTTGATGATATAATAAAGTTATTGTAGTATAGTGATCGAGTAGGTAACGAGTTCAGAAATATATTTAACATTCTCATTTTCGCATATGGACATTGATGAATTTACAGGAGAATATGTATATTTAGAACAAATTGGCTTAGAAATAAATATCTAACAATAATAAATACAGGAGAGGACAAATTGAGGGGAAGGGCTTTTAAGAGGGAGAGGGGGATGGAATCAATTAATGGTGGTAGAGAAATCCGGGAGGTTCTCGGTCGAGGTGGATTCATTGGACAGCATGCATGCATGCAAATTGCTCTCACAAGGCAGAATATATGAGACAGTCAAAAGCATTAAAGGACCATTTAATTAGTGGGCTTCATAAGTAATTGTGCATGCAATGTTGTGTGTGTGTGTATGTGTGTGTGTGTGTGTGTGTGTGTGTGTGTGTGTGTGTGTGTGTGTGTGTGTGTGTGTATATATATATATATATATATATAGCACTCATAGGAATAAATGCGTCTACAGGGGCACAGGGTACACAGATTGTGAATTCATAGCACTGACCAATCACGTGTCAGAATAAGCAGATTAATAAATATATAACACATACGGAAATGTGACATTTACTTGGCTTGGATATCAAAATTACTGAATCTACTCTTGTTTGTCGCATTAGGAAACGACTCAGAAGTAGTTTGGAACAGTGTAACTAAACTGCATACGTAATTGACCAAAGTGAAAACAGTAGTTTCTGTTATTAAATGATCATAGAGTCAGGACTTTGGACTTTAAAGAGTTTTCGAATCAAATCTATCAGAAAATGTCAAAAAAACTCTTAACAATATTTAGCCAGTAAATAATGACCAAACTTAATTAACATTTGTTGTTACAAGTTTATATCCTCAGAGATTGATCTCTTTTGAATAATCGCATGGAGAATGCGCATGTTTATTAGTTTCAAATTAACCTTTGCATGAACATTTGGGTCGCAATAATGTAGCACACGATTGTTAGTATATATTTCTGGATTTATTTTCTAGTAAAAGATCTTTCTGATAACATAGCGTCAGAGCTGATTCTAAACCCTTTAATTCTGTGAAGTTGTGGATTCAGTACCTAGCTATCTTTAGTATTTAACAAGTTAAAGTTTCATCTCATATTCTATCTCATCTGTTAATTTTACGTGCCTACTATATTTATCGTGTACGTGAATGAGAGTATTAATCTATGTATGTTAATGAGAATGAGGAGGGTACCTGCAAGGAGAGAATGGGTAGGGGAGGTGGGTCAGGTTGGCGTGCAGCGCTCTCTGCACGTCCTCGCGATTGAAGTAAGCCCTCACGTAGTCCTCCATGCATGGATCATATCCTGCAGGGATCTTCCTCATTCTATGCCTCCACACCTCCTGTAGATCAGTTTTATTATCATCACCAAACTTAACCTCACTGCATAACTCTTCTTCTTATAATCAGTGTTCTCTTTACTAGTGTGGAGTAGTAGTGAGAGTACTAGATCTAAGGGGAGTCCAGTTGGGGTACTTCGTGCTTTTAAGTTGTTTTCGATTACGAGGCTTTTGAATCGACGATTAACTACGTTAGACTTAATTTAGTATATATGAAGCATTTAGAAAATAAATTTTATAACTTTTCAATATTATTTACTTAATTGAAAAGGCTCAAAATCAACAACTTAATGGCCTACGTGAACCAGTTGCAAGTTTAGTAATAGTGTATAAATATTCATATTAGGTAAAATTTTGGTAGAAAATTTTTTACACTATCTAATGTAAGATCAATATATTTGATCTAAAATTTTAGTATCGCACCATCACTTTTTACGATATTTTAATTTTTAGCTATTGATTTTGAGTTCTTTCGATTACTAGTTAAATGATATCAAAAAATCACAAAAGTCTATTTTCAGATATTTCAAAAAATCTGAACCAAGTCTTACATAGTTGATTATCGATTCGAAAGTTCTATTATTGAAAATATTAACTTAGAACATGGAGATCTCCGCATTTATAAAAGTATCCCAGCTAAGCTCATCTAAGGGTTTGTTTGGCCCAAAAATTCTATATGAATATTGTTTAATTTATTAGAACTTCTGAAAGAAGTATTAATCGTTTTTTTTGTTAAGATCCTTCTTACAATTTTCACCTACAACAGTTTTAGGATCTTTAAATTAAGTGGATTTTCTATTTCTCAGTCTTAAAAAGCGTATTTCAGCTTTATATACGCCACTACAAACCCTTTGAGTATGTTATTTGTCAGTCTTCTAACTACTACTTAAAAGAACTAGTTAAAGCGAGTAGAAATAATGACCAATCAATATGCATGATGCGTACTTGTTGAGAGAAGAGGCGTGGGGCTGCGAGGAGATCGGAGGAGCCGCGGGGAGACTGGGAAAGGGAGGAGAGGCAGACGGGGGTGTAGATGCTGTAGATGTCGATGTCATCGTAGGCTTGGAGGAATGCTTTGACGGCTGGTGAGCATCCCTTGCGGGGCTTCCCCCCCTCCGCCTCCTCCTTGAATGAGTCGCACTCTTTTCGCACCGTCGAGTACAGCTCGTCGGATATTATCGCGTGGCTCCATGCGTATTCCACCATCCCCAGCTGATCGGTTGCGTCGTTCAGCACAGCATTGCCTATCTGCGGTCATGTAGAAGAGAGGAACGGTCATTTATTTTATTGAAGTTTTTACAGAAGTGCTATTTGAATAGGCTAGGTTATATATAAAACACTAATGACTTGTCAAATATCGTTTAGCTATAGCAAAAGTACAATTTAAATTCGAAGATTATACTATTTGATCATGAACAGCTTCAGAATAAATTGCCACCATAGTAACATTTTAGAACTCAAAATATTTAGACATCAGGCTAATTATATATCCATTTCACTCTGATACAACCCTAATTAAAAGGTGAAGTTCCTCTTCTTCGTCTTCTTCTTTTTCCCTTCTTTGGAGAAGAAAAAGAAAAAGAGTGAGTGAAAGCACACGAATATTCTTTCACCTTTACTTTTTCTTTGGAATCTTCTTTTTCAATTTTTTTTAAAATCTTTCTTTTCCTTTTTATGTTTTTTGAGGTTCTCTCTCTCTCTCTCTCTCTCTCTCTACATCTTATAACAAAGAATTTGCTCATTAAATGGCTTACCATAAAACCTTTCAAGTTGATATATTTGTCTTTTGTGGCCTTTTTATTTTCTTCATATATAAGCTGAGCAAGCTGTGGAACATAATGCCCTACACAAAAAAAAAAAAAAAAAAAAAAAATGCATGAAAAGATTAGTGCTACATTATAATTATATATACATATACTTCAAAGGGGAAAAGAAAGAGAGTATTTTTACACTTAAAATTAAACTTTTGTAATTTCATCAACCTGCATAGCTCTCTCCAGCTATATAGAAATCGTGAGACTTCAAATTTGGATACTTTGTAAACCAATTTAAAAGAAATCTATACGAATCTTGCGCCGTAACATTATCTCCGAGCTCCTTCAAATCCGATGTTCGATTCGTGTACGAGAAGCCGACTCCGACCGGAGCTTCCACGAACAAAAGATTCGCAGCTGTAATGTACGAGTTTCAATATAAAGAAAAGGAAATATTATTAACAAAGGATTAGAGAGAGATTAAGTAGAAATAGAAAAAGAAAACTTTAACCTAGCAAGAAGGGTTTAATTGTGGGAATGAGAGTTTATGCTTGCCCTTGTTCCAGGAGTAGGGATTGAGTGTGAGATTTGGACCAGTGGATCGAACCAGAAACGGACCCAGTTCCAGCGCGGCCCCGTATGCTACCGACGAGCATCCCGGTCCTGCATTACATAAACTATAAATCAATCATCATCACAGAAAATCATCGTGTGTCTTACAGTTGTTATACATGTTATAATCTTTTGGCCTTCAAAAAAAATGGAAATGTTTTCGAAAATTATGTGGCTATCAAAATATTTTATCTTTTCTTGAAGATCATTTTTAAATAAGAAAAGATACAACTAAATGGAGGGCCAAAAAAAAAAAAAAAAAAAGGGAAACAGTTAATAACAGGATGAGAAGACATTTTTGACATGTGACCTGAATAGCTTTACTCTTTGTCTAATGGTAGCCCAACATCTATGACATTTAATTTGGACTTTAATGACTCCATAGACCTAATGAAGAAACAGAGACCTATCTATTTGTTTTCATTTTTGAACTTTGTCTTTATATTTGTCTCTCTCTCTCTCTCTTCATTGGACACACACACACACACACACATACATATATATATATATATATATATACACACACACAAGCATGCAAAACAGTGGGGGAGACAAAAATAAAGTGTGAAAATGAGTAGACACCAATAAAGTGTAATTAAAGATCCAGTCCAACATGTAGGAGAGTAAACAAAATCACACTGTTGAGGATGGAAGCTTTATCTCTGTTTTTGATAACACACTTTTTTACACAGGTTGGACCTTCTCATCTGTCTCTAGAGGTACACTATGGATACTTCTCTCCCTATATATATATATATTAAAAAAATTAATTTGCTAGTCATTTTGATCTTGTAAATAATATAGTATCAGAGTCAGATCTAAAATCTCTCCATTTTATTGTACATATCCATGTCTATATTATGTTGTTTCTTTTAATACATTTTCATTCAGATACGTAGCATAACTGGTATCCACTATCCATATAAGTAAGAGTACAAAGACTAATTTCTGACTTTTTTTTTTTTTATTTTGGTAATAATTATCTTCAAAACTTGTATTCTATTGGCTCCTCGCGCCGAGAAGCATGGAAAAGATTTTTGAGATTAGCCTCTAAGTCACTACATGGGAAAAATGATATGAACAAATTAAGATAATATTAAGGGTGCGTTTGGTTCGCGTTATTTTTTAAAGATTCTTAGTAATCCAATGGGAATAAAAAAATATGACGGTGTTTGGCTAAACGCACTAAGTAATCTAATTGGTAATATTGGATTCACTTGGAAATAAGATTCACTCCAAAGTACTAATCTCATTCCCTTGAGAGAGAATGGGTATTCTCATATTAATGGATTGGGATAATCATAATATGTCTAATCACTTTCTTTCTTTTTACCCACCGGCTAATTAATATTATTTTTCTTTACACTCTAACTTTATATCTCTTTCTAAACTTATTTTTCTCTCCAAAATTCAATTTTTTTTTCTCTCTCTAAACTAAGCTTTCTCTTTCTCTTTCTCTTTCTAAAATTTCAACTTTCTCACTCTCTCTAGTTTCGACTATATTTTTCTTTCTATTTTTTAAATTATGCTATCTTCCTCTAGTTTATACTTTCTCTCCCTTTTTTCTAAAAAGATGTTGAAACTTTTAGTAACATTATCTAAAATTAAATAAATAAATAAATAAATAAATTTTATATTTTTTATAATATTAAATAAATGACTAATTAATATTACCGTGCGAACCAAACACAGGAATTCCACATTCTTAGTAATATGATGAATAGAAATAAAATTCTCGGATATTTTTTATTCTTAGTAATCTTTCATAATACGAACGAAACGCATCCTAATATTAATATTAACTGTGATTACCATTTGGGGTCTGAATTTGACTAGATAAATTATATGTCAAAACGAGCTTTAAAAATTATCTGGATATTATTTTCTTCATGGATAAGATGTATGTAGTTCGCCTTTGAAATTATACTTTAGAATTATCTAACATTTTGGTGACAATAAAATTATAAGAAGGGTTAAAAGATATTACCGCATAAATATTGACAAGGTATATATCTACAATTTTTTTCAAAATCGAAGATAGTAAAATATAAAACACGATATACTCATAAGTGCATCATTTGTTGAAAGCACGCGGTCGCAAATTCTTTCTAAAAAATACAAATTTACTCATTCTATAATCATCTGAGTTTGACATGATGGGTAACAGGCGCCAATTGTCGAATCGAATGTTCTGTAGTCGAAAATGATAGAGAAATAAACAGTTTTATTTTTATATATGTAGTGAATAAAAAAAAGAAAAAAAAGGAAATTGAGGAATTGCCCAAACCTCCATTGAGCCAGAGGAGGAGGGGCTTCTCCTCGGGGCGTTCTTGTGCTTCAAAGAACCAATAGAAAAGCGCCTTCTCTTCGCCGGGGCCGACGTCGACGTATCCGGCGTAGTGTCGAAAGCTCGCCGCCGGTTGCCCGGGGAGCCCCCTCACGCGGTCCGACGCCGCCACGGAGCTCGCAAAACTCCCTAGAACTGTGACCATCACCAAGAGAACCAAAGATCCAACTGATGCTAATGTAGCCATTTATGCACCTCTCTCTCTCTCTCTCTCTCTCTCTCTCTCTCTCTCTCTTGTTTACACACACTTTTATTTTGCTCTCCTATGTAGTGTTTTTATAATGGAAGAGAGGAGGAAGGGGGAAGGGGGGAGTTTAAACTTTAATAAAGGGGAATTGGTTAAAGAGATTTGGAATAAAATATTGTAGAGTGTAAAATGCATAAATGGTCTTAGGACCCTGTTTGCCTCATTCTGTTTATTTCGCTGCACGTGAAATTAAAGTTGAAGTAAATTTTCAGGTAAATTAGAATTTAGATAAAATTTACTTCGATTACGCTATATGAAGAGTTGACAAAAATTATTTCGTTCATCTCCACTTTCAGTGAAACACATATTACATAGATGAGTCTTTTATCTTATGTTCTGAATTTAAAAGGTAAATTTTTTATACTTTTCGATTCCAAAGTTTTATTGCTATTCTTCGCGGTATTAGAACATCTAAATCTTACTAGATCTCGCAAAAACTACACAAGAATGCTAAAGGGCTGAAGTAAAAATCTTCGGAACTAAACTGCAAAATAAAAAGAGTAAAGGGACTACCCATGTAATTTGCCCCGAGAAAAAGCGAGAGGGAAAAAGAAAAGTTTGGGCTTTTGATGGGAGCGTGCCGGGATAATAATACACATAGCGTGTCACGTGTTCCCCAAAATGCCCCTGCACGAATTAACTAATTACCTAAGGGAAAACTTCAAAAACCTCCCTCTGATTGCGCTTTTTTCCACTTTAGTATCCTGTGATTTAAAATATATCGAGTTAGTACCCTGTGGTTTCGCATTTTTTCACTTTAGTACTCTATGGTTTAAAGTATGTCAAGTCAGTATTATATGATTTCATTTTTGTATCAAGTTAGTACCATATAGTTTTATTTATCTCTTTTTATTATCCATTTCGGGATTTTTTTTTTTTGTTAAATCAGTAACAAAGTTAAAACTAAATGACACTAAATTGAATATACGATAAAGGTAGATAGGATATCTGAAGTTTTTTGCATATAATTTAACGAAATATATATTAAATCACAGGATACTAAAGTGAGAAAGTGCGAAAGCACATGGTACTAACTTGATACACTTTAAACCACAGGATATTAAAGTGAGAAAGTGCGAAACCACAGGGTACTAAGTACTAACTTAATATATTTTAAGCCACAAAATACTAAAGTGAAAAAGTGTGAAACTACAGGAGAGTATTTAAAGTTTTCTCATTACCTTATATATATATATATATTTATTTTTTTTTAAATTTTTTGTTTTAATTACTGTGTGTACGTATCTCCTGTAACCATGCTATTTCGGAATCTGAAGAGGTACCATTTTAAGATTAGAGATGGCAGTGCTCGTACGCGCAGATGTAGCGGGGCATATGGTCGATGTGGACGCTTCTTGAACATTTATTTATTAAGGACCAATAATAATTAAGATCATTGGGATTGGGATTCTCATGGAGTTGGGTCCCTCACTTTATTTGTCCATATATGTATGTATACATGTTCTCATCAGCTGGTCTCAGTCTAGGCCTCCCGCTTCATTCATTCATTCATTCGATGGCGGGATCTATTTTTTTTCGTACACATTAAAATTATCTCGCGCATGAAAAAGATTTAGGTGCATGCTGTTTTGCCTTGTAAGTAGCTAGCAACATTTGCAGCTGTAATGCCAACTTATGGAAAAATCCAGTACTGTCTTCTTCTAGCTCAATAATATGAGAGAATCTAGAATTTTTCATGTAAATGAACAAACTCATTCAGAAGTTAGGCAAAATACTCTTTCAAAGAGTATTTCGAAACGACAACCTTTAAAATTTGCACTTTATTTTGCTTATATATATATATATATAATTGTGTTGAAATAATATTAATAGTATTTGGCTTTTTTTGTTATCGAGTTTTTTTAACTCCTGAATAAGAAATTATAGTGTTAGAATGATAGTGGTCCCCTTGGCTTTAGTAATGATCCCTCTGAGATTGAGTGAGTAATTAGATAGATAGTATGATCTAAATGATAAAATTGATCAAAGTGTAGATCTAACTGCTAAAAAATCAATATCAAAAAAGTTCAAATACTATTAATAGTATTCCAATTCAACTCTCTAAACTATATAT